>NC_063335.1:41569296-41610333 GCF_021869965.1 Rhincodon typus
CACCCAAAACGTCAGCTTTCCTGCTCCTCTGATGCTGCTTGGCCTGCTGTGTTCATCCAGCTCTACACCTTGTTATCTGTAATACCAAGGATGTCTTCCTTTACAATAGATTAAAAGGAGGGTCTTATGCCTTCTGGCAGCTCGACCTTCATTCAATGGAACTGAAATCATGCATGGCCTTTGTCAGAGGATACAAGGTCGGTAATCAGCTCAAGGGGAGGTGATGGCCTAGTGGTATTATTGCAGGACTGTTAATCCAGAGACCCAGATAATGTTCTGGGGACCCAGGTTCGAATCCCGCCACGGCAGATGGTGGAATCTGAACTCAACAAATACCTGGAATTAAGAATCTAATGATGACCATGAAAAACCTCTGTCCTACTAACTCTGGTTCACCGATGTCCTGTAGGGAAACAGTCATCCTTACCTGGTCTGGCTGACACATGTCTCCAGACCCACAGCAATGTGGTTGACTCTTAACTGCCCTTGGGCAATAAATGCTGCCTAGCAAGCGGCACCCTCATGCCATGAATGAATGAAAAAAAAAAGGGACAAATACAGCAAGGATTTACACTGCACATAGAAACAAGAGGCGGGTTGTACACCCCATATGGTCATATGGTTGCCCAAAAAAAAAAAACTCTACAGAAAGGGACACTGGCTAGGGTTTTACTCTGTTAATAAATGGAAAACCACCATACGGGTTAAGGCGTGAACAGTGGGTTATATCCATCCATCAAACTGCACTAAAGACCAATGAATAGCTCAAGTCTTGTTCAATACAAAGTAACTTAGCTTCTAATAGCATGGCAAGTCAATTACTACTGCAGAATCTTTCTGTACCCAAAAATTAATTTTGTAACTGCAGAACAAAAAAAAACTAATGTTGCACATTTTTAATTCTTTAAATTTTTTTTAAAAAAAATGCATCTATTTCAAATTTTTCCCCCCTCAACTAGCAAGTCACAATCTTCATCTCACTTTCTACAAAATGACTTAACTGTAACTTATATTTTCTGCCTATAACTTTCTGCTTTCATGTCTGTGAGGATTCTTCACCATGACTGGCTTATCAGCCTTCTTGCAGCCTGTCCTGTTCACACTGGCCACATTTTCCACGCCAAGGGAGCTTAAATCATTGAATCAAACAGAGAATGCTGGAGAAACTCTGCATATTTGCCAGCAGCTGTCAAGAAAGAAATAAGGACAATTAACGTTTCAAGTCCAGAATATATCTTCTTCAGAAATGAAAGATGACGATAGATGAGGTTTCTTCTATGTTTACGTTTTTTTAACCTGACTCAAAGCACGTACTCTGTTTCTCTCCACATGGATGCTGCTAGATGTGCTGAGTTTTTTTTTTCCAGCATTTTCTGCGTTTGATTCAGATTTGCAGCATCCACAATACTTTGTTTTTAACCAGTGATATCATTGAAATTGCACAAGAAATCTGAGCTCTACAGGTCCCCTCAATCTTTGTGGAGACCTTTTTTTAATAAGCAAAACCAGTGACTCTATATGAATCAATCAAGCAAGTAATAAAGATGGACAGCTAGGGCTTTAAATATAAAGAAAAATAAGAGAGAAGCCAAAGTGAGCATAGACACCTTAGAGAATGAGGCTGGGGAATTAATAATAGAGAACCAGGAAATGGCAAAGGAGTTGAATAAATACCTTGCATCAGCCTTCACAGTAGGTGACACCAACAGCAATCCAAAATTACTAAGTATTCAGAGGGCAAAATGAAGAAAGGAAATAAACACAATAACTATCATTACAGCAAACTGCTAGGGAAATTAATGGGGCTAAAAACTTAAGCACCCTGGACCTAATGAGATGTATCCTAGGATATTAAAGGAAGTAGCTATAGAGACAGTTGGTGCACTGGTAATAATCTTTCAGGAATCCTTAGATTCTAGAAGTCTCAGAGAATAGGAAAAGTGGCAACCCAACACCTACACTATTTAAAACGGGAAAGGAGACAAAAAAAAAAAAAAAAAAAAAAAAAGGTACTTTAGGACTTCTGAAGGACAGTCCCGACCCAAAACGTCAACTTTCCTGCTCCTCTGATGCTGGCTGGCCTGCTGTGTTCCTCCAGCTCCACACTGTTATCTCTGATCCAGCATCGGGAGTTTTTACTACTTCTACTTTAGGCCAGTTAGTTTGACGTACATTATTTGGAAAACATTACATTCTATTATAAAGGATATAGTAGCAGAGCATTTAGAAATACACATTGTGATCCAGGAAAGTCAGCATGGCTTCATGAAGGGAAATCATGTCAGACAAATTTACTAGAATTCTTTGAGGTGGTAATAAGCAGGATAGATAAAGGGAAACAGTGGATGCATAATATTTGGATCTTCAGAAAGTATTTAATAATGTACTACACATTAGGCTACCTAAAAACAGTCCATGGTATTGGAGATAGCATATTAGCATGGATAAAGGATTGGCTAACTAATAGAAGACAGAAGTTGGGATAAAAGCAACATTTTCAGGATGGCAACCTGTAACTCGTGGTGTGCCACAAGGCTCAGAGCTGGTACAATTACTTACAATACATATTTAAATGACTTGGATGAGAAAAGTGAATGTACTATTGCCACATTCCTGAATGACACAAAAATAGGTAGAAAGGCAAGTGATGAGGATGACACAAAGTGTCGGCAGAGGGATCTAGGCAGGTTAAACGAGTGGACAAAAAATATAGCAGATAGAATAGACTGGGGAAAACTGTGAAGTTATGCATTTTGGCAGAAAGAATAGAGAAGCCGAATATTATTTAAATGGAGAAAGACTCCGTGAAGCTATAGGGTACAGGGATTTGGGAATCCTTCCCCGTGAATCACAAAAAACCAGCATCCAAGTTCAGCACATTATAGGGAAGGCAAATGGAATGTTGACCTTTATTTTGAACGGCATGGAGTATAAGAGTAGGGAGATTTGCTAAAACTATACAAGGCATTAGTCAGACCACATCTGGAAGACTGTGAACAGTTTGGGCTCCTTACTAGCATTGGAGGTAGTCCAAGGAAGGTTCACTAGGCTGACACCAGATATGGAGATTGAGTAGATTGCACTGGTACATATTGGAATAAGGAAGATTGACGGGTGACCTTATTTAAACACACAGATTCTTAGGGAACACTACAGGGTTGGTTTGGAAAGATTGTTTCCCTGTGTGGGAAGGTCTGGGACCAGAGGGGAGAAAATAGTTAAGATAGAGATGAGAAGGAATTTTTTCTCAGAGGGCTGTGAATCTGTGGAATTGTTTAATGCAGAGGGCTGTTAAGGCTGGGCCATTAAGTATATTTGAGGCTGAGAAAGAGGGGTTTTTTTAAGAAGTCAGTAAGGGAATCAAGTGCTATGGAGAAAAGGCAGAGAAGTGGCATTAAGCATCATCAGATAAGCCACGATCTCATGAAGGCAGAGTAGACTTGATGGGCTGAATGGTCTACTTGTGCACCATCTCATGTTCTTATTCCTTTACTGTTGACCACAGAACCTGAACCAGTGTTTGACTCCAAGATTAGATTTTTCCAGTTAACTTCTGCTAAATACACAAAGTGCCACTAACTGTGGCAAAAAAAAAATTAGTCTTCAATTCAAATGACTGGAACCCAAAGTAACACAGTAAATGACTCGTGATTATCAATTGTCTACCACTGAACAAATTACAAACGCACAACTTCCACGGCACAACTTGAAATAGTGAGGTAGCACGTTCATCAGGGCTTTTGACCTGCTGTGATACCTTCCAAATTACGGCAGATAAGATTGCTTTAAATACTGGGGGCTCCTGTTGTGGAGCAGAAGAACACCCCCATTACACAACGTCAGAGGTTCGTCCACTCAAGGAAAGTATATGTGCAGTCAAAGCAAGGTGCTTAAAATTTCTTGATCTAAAAAAAGCAGTTGGCAAAGTTTTATCATCTGGAGTTTTAATTCTTTAACCAGTTACTTTCCTTCAAGCTCTCTGTTAAAAGTATGGACTTGCACTGCTGTTGTCTCATTGGAACCAACCAACTTCCACTACTTGACTCAATGGCTATCTTTGTGCATGTGCAGTAACTGTCAGGTCGCTATCAGATCCAACACAGCCTTATCCACTCACTTTTTCCCCACTAATCCACAAAGCTTCTTCTTTCTTAAGCATTTATTCAATTCTCTTTTGAAAGTTCACATCGACTTTGGTTCCATTTATAATTAGCGTAAATAGGTACTTGATTACCATTGCAGGTTTGATGGGCAGAAAGGCCTTTTTCTGTGCTGTAATACACTATGACTATGACAACTAGTCAGGCTATCCCTTCATGACCTTTTTCCCGCCACACTTCTCTGTATTAAATTTGCCTGGTTTCTGCCCATTTCACTAGTCTCAGTCCTCCTGCAGAAACTATCTTCACTACTTAAAAAAAAAACTCTAAATAAGAAAAAAGGTCACTGGACCCAAAATGTTGACTTTGCTTTCTTTCCTCAGATGCTACCAGACCTGTTGAATTTCTCCAGCAATTTCTGTTTTTGTATCTTCACTACTTACTAGTTACAAGTTTTTCCATGTCTACAAAGCATGAAATTATACCCTCTATACCCACGTCCAGGTCAACAATATGTATCACGTTCCCATGCCTTGAAGCACCTTATCCTAGGCATTTTACAGCCCCAATTAATTTGACTTTTCTTTAAAGTAAATGTAAAAGCTTGAGAGACAGATTCTCTTCAGAATCCACATTTTCTAGGTTATCAATCCTCAAATTATATATTAAATATATGATTATATATATTAAATCTATATTTAAATTTAGTATAGACAAAGTTCGGGTTTCTATTCTTGAATCTTCAAGGATTTGGAGTGGTTTTAAAATGGCTGTTGGTGTGGTGTTCCTTGCTGAGTTGTGTAACTTGCTGGTAAAGAATTATTTTGCTGAATTGGTAAGAAAACACTCCCTGCTTGCATTATCCTGACCAAGCCCACTTGTCAGCCCAGCAATACATGGAACTCTCTTTAAAACTTTTCAGTTGAGGCTCCAAAATCAACAGCTGTTCACATGTGGAACCACATGATGCTGGATTTGTCTACAAGAATCTGAAGCTAAGATGTAATAACTGTAAGCCCAAAATCAGGTGATGTTAGTGAGTTAAAGGAGAAAAATAGGGGGATATATTGCTAAATATTCAAATGAACAAGTCTGTGGCTTTTTTTAAAAAATGGAATGCCAATTCTCTTGGCAAGAAACAATAACTATGGCTGGAAGAACCAAATCACTAGACAGTTGAGTGTATTGTGATGGTCTCTTCAGTCAGACCTTTCAACAAATCATTTGGATTTAAAAAACACATTTCAATGCCTTTCACCATGAAAAAAAGGCAACTCTGTTCTGTCTCATTATTTTTGACAGCAAATCTCAATTCTTACCTGATGTTAACAACTCTGCACATGACAGTTGGTGAATCTGGGAGGGGTTTCAGTGTTGGTCCTGATCAGTTAATGAAAATGTCAGAACTAGAATTTGCTCAGCTCAAGTTATTTTTATTTGTCTTGTCTCTCATTATTCACTCAACTCTTAGTTCAGTCATGAATTCCAAAGTGTTCACATATAAACTAAACACAACAAATGCAGGTGACTCTAGCACTTCATAAGTCACTTATTTCCCTTTTGGCATTCTTCCTCATTAACTAGGTTAATACTGAAAGACAAAGAGAATATTTTCTCAATGGTATGATACTAGGGACTATGAAGGAACAAAGCAATTTAGGTGTTAGTGTACAGAAATAACTGAAAACTAATGTAAAAGGTGATTAAAAAAAACACTAAAAGATTGTTAGATTTAATCTAGTGCAAATTTGCAGAAAAGGAAGTAGTGTTTCAATTACATATCTTTGATCAGTCCCCACATGGAGAACTATATTTGGTATTGGATACAGAACCTCAAGTAGTATATTGCCTTTGGAATTCATTCACCAGAATACCAGGGCTTAAAGAATTAAATTATGAGGTCATGTACTAACTGTAGTTTGTATTTCCATAAGTTTAGAAAGTTGATGCGGCATTTAATTGAGGTGTTGAAAATGTTAAAGGGGCTTCATAGGGTAGATACTGAGAAACTATTGGTCCTGGTTGGAGAATCCCAAGCGAAGATACTAAAGAATATGCTCTAACGGTCATCTAGAATCTTCTATTCCCAACTGGTACTTTGCACCAGCTCAACAGGAAATTCAAACTTCAACGTTAAATTTCTCACAGTGGCAGTTCAACAACATACTAGAGGCAGACAAGCAGAGTGCAAGTGAAAGAGTATGAGCGTGCTAGCAAAAGCATGCACAAGAGTGAAACGTTAAGACGAAGAGACAGAGATAGAGAAAGATGGGGAGAAAGACTCACACTGGGTCCTGACTTGGTCCTCAAGTATTTCTTGCATTCCAATTCTGCAAGTGACAGTTTATCTAAAACTGTTATGAATGCAGTTTTTTTCAAAAAATTCTGCTTCTGTACATCTTCAAAGGAATCTCAATGAGACACAAATGTCTGACTCAATTCCAGTTAGCATTCAGTTCAAGCACCAATTTTATGGTGACTGGGAGCTCAGGAGAAGCGTCTTAGCATGACATTTCAAGGATGGCAAAAGGGATAAATTACAATAAATTTGCAGCATACACCAGCCACTGTTAATTTACTAATTTAAATGTTAAATAAATCTGTCTGCATATCAGTTTATAAACCAACAAATCTAAAGACTATGGTGTGGCAATACGTATTCCAGTAAGTCAGTATATAGTGGAGAAAAAAAGATCATAGTTTGATTTATAAAAAAAACTTGCTAATTTACTTTTGGGCAGATAAAACATACCCTGATTAACAGAAGAGATGAAATCTGTTCATGAAGTTGTCATTGACAACTGAACCCAAAGTAGTACGAATGTCAAATCCCAAAACAACTATACTCAATTCACCTAATTACCACTCAATGATACTCCAATGTTTACGACCACAGGGAGTTTAAACATTTGCTAAACTTGTTCCATGAATGCATTGTTACAAGTGTTCTAAATGTATGTCCACATATCAGAAAAGAGCACACAGAATGTAATATATAGAAGTTAAATATTTAAAAAATTAGGAGGCGTTCCAGGTTTATAATACAGAAGGAATAATTTCAAGGTTATGTTATCTAAGGCATAACAATTATGAAATAATGTAAACAAAATAAATAGAACTTTAAGATAAATAAGTAGAAATAGAAATGAGTGAAAAAAAAATTAAAACTCATCCAAAATAAATCAAAAACCAACACATATTTGGAGTAATTTGCAAAGCACGATAACAGAGTGAAACATGTGGGAGTTTACAAAATACAAGAGTGGCAAGGGAATAGCTTTGTGATAACAAAGGGGTGAATTTTGGTGGGTTGGATCCCCTTTCCTCATTCTCAAATTTTCCTTGTGTACATAAAATTGGTCACGGAATGCAGATGTTAGTGAGATAATCCTAATAATAAAGGAAAGATTATGGTGGGCATTGGGCTTTGATAGGTCACTTGATTTATTAGCAACCTTGATCACAAGATGGTAATACTGTTTTGTATTCTTTTATAAGCTAAAACTTTAACGTTGCTATGTTCTGTTGACTTGTGAACACTGTGCCTTTGAACCCACTCTAGGACTTGAACTATATAATCCAGGTTGACACTTCAACGGTGTTCTATTGTTAGAGCTGCCAATTTCCATATAAAATGATAAATTGAGACCCTCTCTGTTGGTGAGATTGATGTACAAGAGGATCAGAGAATTCTCTGGTGTCTTGTCCCCAGAAACTTACATTACTAAAAAAACAAAATTGTCGTTCAGTTTTGATCATAAAGACTCACTACTTAGAAACTGGCTGCTGCTTTAGCCTATAGTGGCTGCACTTGAAATAGCAAACTGGCCGAGGACTTGATAGATACAAGTTATTTCTTTCTATCAAGATCCTATAACAGTGTGATTTGAGCTCTCTTACCTCATTCCTTCTGTTGATTTGTTCTCATAGTTGCGATACAGTTGTGGTGTGCCAAGCATTGCCTCGGTAAAGACAGCGAAGAAGCCAAGTGTTTCCACAAAGAGTGAAGAATCAATAAGGAGGTAGGTTATGTAGGCAGCAACAACAGTGAAAGCCAAGACACACTGAATGTAATCAATAAATCTGCTCCACAGCCAGAAGTACTGCAAGTCAAAGTCTAAAAACAGAAACAAATTATTAATAGTAGCTAAGCAACTTATTTGAATTTTACCAGTTCCACTCATTATTTTAAATTTATGACCATATGACAAATTTGCCACAAGCCAATTGTGAAGAAGACAAATACAAACCAAGTATGTACCTCCCTTTATTTTTCCTGTTTACTTGAATGCCGTCATCTTTGCTTCTGTGGCAAGTATTTCCCTACTCGTTATTCTTCTTCCTGTCCTTTTACTGACTAGTATGAAGGTCACCAAAAATGGCAACAACTTTGTTAGCTTTTCCAAAGGGAATCCAGTCATAAATCTGTCTTCTAAATGAGGAGTTCTCTCTGCACTAAATTTGCACCCTTGACAACAACTTGCAGTTAAATGGCATCTTTGACATTGAACCAACGTACCAAAATGTTTCACAGAAGCACAATCTGGCAATAACTGATGCTGAGCCAAAGGCAGTGATATTAAAACAGTTGGTGTAAATCTTTAAGGAGGCTCTCTTAAAAAAGCTGGGAAGATGAAGATACAGGGGAATTTTGAGGAAAATTTTTGAGTAAACACCTGATGGCAAAGCTACAAATAATGATGCAAAGATAGAGGATCCATGAGATGCCAGATTTGGAAGAATTTAAGGAAGATTTTACAGTTGGAGGAGGTTAGAGCAAGGGGGAAATGAGGTGGGATTTAAATTTTAAAGATTTAATTGCCTTGTTTGAGGCCTGTTAGAGACTGAGGACTAATGGTTTGGCAGCTCAGCCTGGTGTACAAGAGAATAAGGTGTACATTTTTAGGATATGCTTATCTAAACAAACAAAAAAACAAACAGGCAGCTTTGGAAGTGGATGGCATGTTTGACGGGGCAGGAGTGTATAGCCTGGTGATGCTGCCACCTCACCTGGATGAAGTCTGTACGAGAAAGCTCAATAAAGTCCTTCCTGCCCATTCGATAATTTGGGGTCCTCAAGTGCAATTAATGTGATTAATATTAAAGGGCCTCAACTGTAGCTACTGGTATTCAATGAGCAGCAGGAAGGATTAACCATGTGAGGGCACTGACAAGCAAACCCTATGGGCCAAGTAGGGAGGTTTCCACATTCAATGACCAATCAAGTAACTCACATGGTGAAGGAGAGTGTCTGCTGACAGCCACGCCATATCCTTTCCTCCAACAATCCCCTCCCGGTGATCCCCACTTAACTGCCTCCAGGAATTCACTGATATTTCCTAGTGAAGCCTGAAGCATATTAGAAAGTAGCCACTAGTCCCAGTGGTGTTGTTAATAACAGAGACCTGCAGACTTCTGAGGAGCTGACAGATCTGGAGGGGCAGGATTTGCTGTCTATTGGTGAAGTCTGGAAGTAAATGGTTCCCCACTGTGGGGCATTTAGGGCCTTCACCCCTCAGCCTTTAGAGATCAGGTTGACAGGATGCCACCAGTTTAGTGGCAGGCATCAGGTCCCTAGCAATGCTTGATAAATTCTGCCCCAAAGTGACGGCCTTGAATGCTTTAGTTTTTGAGAGGATACTCTTTTTGATCACCTTTATTAACCAGGGGCGGTTAATCCTTCTCAGCAAGTTCTTTTTAGATCAGAATTTTTTTTTTTGCTGATAATGAAATATCTGCTCAAATGTCTGCAACTTCTCATTCATTGACTTCCCTCTTAGTCTATTTTCCCAACTCGCTCGAGATACCTTTTGTTAGACATCCAAATCTTTTTGCTCTCTTACTCTTGGGGAGTTCTGCTTAAGAAACTATTTTGATTTACCTTTCCCAAACCTCACCCATTGACTACCGCTAATTTGTCCACACTCTTGCTATTTGCTGTTTCTTATGTAACTACAATCAAAATTACATGTGTTGGCTACATACACAGGTGACATTTAATTACAAGGTGAGGTTACAGTTCGGTGGTGAAATGCACTGAATGCAGCACGTGCGGGCAGATTATGAAAAAATCTTCTGGATAATCAGGGAGACTGTCCATCACTGCCACAACTTGCCTGCCCAAATCCATCACCATTAACAAAATATCTATGGAAAGAACAAAGATGGCACAGATGTTCTTCAAATTTAAGTTTTACTTGTAAATATTTCATATGACATTGATTTCACCTTATTCATGCATCCATCGTTAGTTGTCGAAATTAGCGTAATCAGAGGTAAAAGTAGTGGTGTACCTAATGGTTACCACACACTCATGGTGACAGGGAGTTAGGGATGCACCTTTAATTGTTTTCTGAAATATTTTGTGCATGGGATTCATTCTTTATTGGATGTTCACATTAATTTCCAGTGCAATACTTGTCATTTTATGGGAGATAGCTGAACTGCCAGGGACCAATCTATGTATTGAAAAGAACATTATCTCAGATCACATTCTGTAAGGATAAGTAAACATGTGGGGTCCTGTAAGGATTCTGCCAGCCAACAGCCTGAAATGAATCTACATGGGAACAGTGCTGACACTGCCCTTTATGACTATAATTTTTTCTAAACCTTGACTGGCTGTTGCCACTGGCTCCAGCACAGGAGACGCTTCCCATTTCACTCCTCCATGCTGCCAACCTTATATTGTGTCCTCCTTTGGATTCTGCTTCCACTCCTCCATGCATCTGGCACCATTACACACCACCCTTACCAAAACACTACTCGCTCTTGCCAGTTACAAGCCTCCATGCAAGCTACCACTTTCTTGCTCCTGGTGTAGTGCTGAACCAGTAACCTCAGACACAACTAACCAAAATCAACTAATGCCCGCCACTTTTAAATCAATGCATATTGGTGGAGGGATCAAAAATTTGATGTAGGTGCCCAATCTTGCACACGATAGGGTTTACTTGGGGGAAGGGGAAGGGGAAGGGTGTTGGTCCTTCAGGTTGGAGTTGTGCCAGCTGGGTCTTGGGGCTGTTTTCAGGGGTTGGGGTGGAGAGAGCACTCGCTGAGTGCTAATTTGGGGATTCATTGTAATATTTAACCAGTATTTAGAACAGTATTTTACTTTTACAAATTTTCCTGGGAGACTATTACACTTCGTTTGAATTGGATTCTCTGAAAATACCTCTTACAGTTGGAAAATTTAGTGTGTTCTTGGTACAAAGGAATTGCCCATCAAATATCTCAATTCCCTGGGCGATTCCCATAGAGTCTGCTGTATCAGGAATTCCGTGCGGTCCCATTCATTTTGCCTGCTAGTTACCAAATCCTCTAGTCATGCTGAATTACCCTCAACAGCATGAGCTCATCTTGTGCACTAATCCTTTATATGATACCTACTGAATACCTCTGGATTTACATCTAGTGGTTCCACTTTATCCACCTTACTTGTTACATCCTTAAAGAATTTTAATAAAGTTGTCAAACATGATTTCTCTTTCACAGAACATTGCAGACTCTCCCTGAATGTACTGTAATTTTCTAAAGGTTCTACTATGACCTCCATAATAACGGATTCTAGAATTCTTCCAGCGATAGGTGTTAAGTCACATATCGTCAATGTGCTGGGATATTTCTAGAATTTAGGGAATTTTGGAAGAATACAATAAATACATCCATCATGCTACAATGCTAGGCCAGGGAACATGCAAAATTGATGTGGGTTCTAAAATGGCAAGCCCTTGACTTACTTGGAAGACGTCACCCCTGTATGATAATTAAGAGCAAAGAGATTGGGAAAGTTACTTCCAAGATAGGACCATAGATTTGTACACTCATGCAGTCTGGTATGCACATAGCAGCCCATGGAATTAGCATCTTATTAGGAAGATGTTGTTCTTGAAAACAGCAACCAAATATGAATTATTTTTCTATAAAT
The DNA here is from genome assembly GCF_021869965.1 of Rhincodon typus. Lineage (NCBI taxonomy): Eukaryota > Metazoa > Chordata > Chondrichthyes > Orectolobiformes > Rhincodontidae > Rhincodon > Rhincodon typus. Next base: position 41,581,324 of record NC_063335.1, read on the forward strand.
ACGGGTATGGGTAATTGCTGGCATGACAATACTATCTGATGCAAGCCAGAGCAGGAAGGACACTCTGCATCCCTTTCATTAATATTGCGAGCACCACACAGATATACACATACTTGCAGGACAAGTCTAGCTCCTCTCACCCACCTTCCTGCAAGAATGCGATCCCCTAATCTCAATTCCTCTGCCACATCTGCTCCCAAGATACATTCCAATGTATCATTCTCCGCCACTTCCGCCATCTACAATCCGACCCCACAACCAAAGAGATATTTCCCTCCCCCACCCCTATCTGCCTTTCGTAGGGACTTCTCTCTCCGCGACTCCCTTGTCCATTCCACACTCCCGACTAGCCCCACCATCCCCAGGACCTTTCCCTGCAACCGCAAGAAATGCTATACTTGCTCCTACACCTCCCCCATCACCTCCATTCAAGGCACAAAACAAATCTTCCACATTAGACAGGAGTTGACCTGCACATGTGTCAACTTGATCTACTGCATCCACTGCTCCCGATGTGAACTCCTCCACATCAGCGAGACCAAACTGAGGCTTGGAGGCCATTTTGTACAGCATCTGCACTCTGTTCACAACGAACATCATCTTCTAGTCGCGAACCATTTTAACTCCCCCTCACACTCCCTGGGTGACATGTCTATCCTGAGCCTCCTCCAGTGTCACAACGACACCATCCGCAAACTGGAGGAGCAGCACCTCATATTCTGCCTCGGGAGCCTACAGCTCAATGGCCTAAACATGGATTTCACCAGTTTTAAAATCTCCCCATCCCTGGCCTCAACCCATGTCTAACCCTCCCTCCCATCCCGGCCTCCTTGACCTGACACAACCTGTCCATCTTCTCTCCCACCTCACTGACCAATCCCCAACACTCCTTACCTGCACTCACTTATCACCATCCCACCTACCTTCCCCAGCCCCACCTCTCCTCTCTCTATTTATTTCTGAGCTGCCTTCTCCCTCCCCATTTCTGAAGAAGGGTCCCGACCCGAAACGTCAACTTTTCTGCTCCTCTGATGCTGCCTGTCCTGTGGTGTTCCTCCAGCTCCACACTGTTATCTCAATTTAACCCTCACTGTCTTAACTGAATAACTGAATTTTTTTTTTTTAAAATCAGCAGAATCCAACAGATTGTTTATTTTTAAACCACCTTACAGTTTTGCTAGTACTAGGAAGGGCAGATTTCAACAAAAGGTGTCTCCTAGCTTGCAATTCAAAAATCAGGGCATATAATCTCAGGATATGTGGTAGGCCATTCAAGACCCAGAATAAGGAGGAATTAGTGGAATTCCCTACCCAATAGGGCTGTGAAAGCACAATCATTCAGTTTGTTCAAGGTTTATTTCTAGACAGTAATGTCATCAAGGAATAAGCACATAGTATGCACAAGGGACACTGAGGTAGACAATCAGCCATGGTCTAACTGAATAATGGAGCAGTCTTGACAGGCTGAATGGCCTACTCCTGTTCCTAGGGTAACCACACTTCCAGGCAAGTCCACTTAACCATTTTCCACTGATTTGGTGGTTTGTGAAATGGTATGGTAAAAGTTCAGTAGTTGGTAATGACTGCAATTTCCAATTTTAAAAAAAAAAAAATCTATTAGCATAAACAGAGCATTTGAAACTCTTAAGTTGTTCAAGTTACTAGTACTAGTACTAGTTGAACTTCTCCATGCTCAACACCAATTGAAAGGATGATATTCACATCGGAGCATGGTTTAGGTGCAAGTTGAATTAATACCACATACAGAACTACAAAAGGCCCATGACTAAACAGTTTTACATTTGTCTATGTGCATATGGAAGTAGTTATCCTTAAAATACAAATCATTTTAAAGTTAAAACTTGAAATAGAACTAAAATGGTTAGCTATTCCTTTAAGCAATACTGGATCCATATTTTGATAAGTTAGATCAAATCATGAAGAATCAAATTTTTACAGACAATATCTACAATGAAAATGCATTTATGTCCACGTCATCTGCTTGCAAAAAAAAAGTTGTATCCTACATTTATACCAAACATTATCAAATACTGACTCCTACAGGACCAAGGTTGCATTACATTCTTTTTAGTCTATATTAAATAATGAAACTCTTTGTAAAGTTTTTGTGGTTCTCATTCAGTATTATAATTTTTTCGATAATCAAGATGACAGATTTCAGTTGCACAAATTTTTGTGCAATAAAACATAAAATCTGCATTATGACAGACAACTTGATTGTACAGCTCAATATTAACTCTTCCTACAAGTCCCTGCTACCTGACAATCGTTTTTATATGCCTAACACCTTGCAGCTGAAGAAAAATAAGTGTGCATTTTGATAGTTTGAATCTGACAGGATGAAATAATCATACAACTCAACATGCTGACAGAATATTCCAATTAAGTTAAAAATTTGTGTTCCACGTGTCACATTATCCACTTGAACTGTCTCCAAAGTTCAAGTTTAAAAATTTTACAGAAAAAGCATCTTTAAACAAAAGATTATCTAAACCTCATTTAATCCCATTCCACATATTTGATCACAAAATCTATACTGATACTCTGCTGCAGGATTAAGGGAATGCAGCAATGTCAGTGGTGTGATCCTTCGGATGATTCATTTAACTGAGGCCCTTATACCCTCTTAGATGAGCCTAAAAGATCACATGACAATATTTCAAGGAACAGCGAGACCAATATTTATCCCTCAACCAACATATCACAGTGCTGTTTATGACAGTTTGTGGTGCATTAACTGGCTGACGTATTTCCTACCTTTAAAAGCTACTATTACTTAATTCGTTTTGGGACATCCGAGATCATGGAGGATACTATATAAAACGTAAGCCTTTCTTTCTTATTAAAAAAACCAACTTCAGACTCTCCCCAAATGCAATAAATGTAAAGCATGCTTCACGAGGTCATGCACCACATTCCCAGTTCAAAGGTTGAGCAGGCCTCATTTTCAACAAGTAGTTTCTATCATGACCAATTTTTCTCATTGTGTTGCAACAGCAGAGATCAGACATCTGCCTACATCACATGATGGTGTCAGAGCTGCCAGAAACATAGAAATTCAAGGCAAGGTAGACAGCTAGTCAAACATTAATGGTTTAACATCCAAAAGGTATCTTACGAGTTCAATCCAATTTGTATTTCAAGAAAAACATTTCAACACTCTTTTAGAAAATTAAACAGGTTGAGCATAAACAATCAAAATCCACTCGGACACCATTTACAGCATATTTGATCCATTCTGCGCAATTCAAAACACAAGTGTTTATGAGGAACCCAATGTTTGCTATTAGAGCATACAGGCGTAGAGTCATACAGCATGGAAACAGACCCTTTGGTCCAACCAGTCCATGCCAAACATAATCCCAAACTAAACTATTCCCACCTGCCTGCTCCTGGCCCATATCCCTCCAAACTTTACTTATTCATGTACTTGTTCAAATGCCTTTTAAACATTGTGGTAATGGTGGATGCACGTACAGTTACAAATTTCATTCCAGACGCGAACCAAATTTGTCCCTCGTATCTTTTTTAATCTCTCTCCTCTCATCTTAAAAATATGCCCCATAGTTTTGAAATCCCCCATCCTAGGGAAAAGACATCTGCCATTCACCTTATCTCTACCCCTCATGATCTTATAAACTTCTATAAGGTCACTTCTCAACATCTTACGGTTCCAGTGAAAAAAGTCCCAGTCTATCCAGCTTTTCTTTACAAGTCAAACATTCCATACTCAGCAACATCCTGGTAAATCTCTTCTGAACCCTTTCTAGCTTAATAGTATTCTTCCTACAATAGGGTGACCAGAACTGGACACAGTACTCCAGAAGATGCCTCGCCAATGTCCTGAACAACCTTAATACATCTTCCCAGATCCTGTACTCAAAGGACTGAGCAATGAAGGCAAGCGTGCTAAACACCTTTTTAACCACCCTATCTATTATGTGATGCAAACTTCAAATAATAATATACCTGAACCCCTAGGCCCCTCCACTCTACAACACTATCCAAGGCCCTACCATTAATTACTGTATATACTAGAGTAAAAAAAGTCAACCGCATGTAAAAGTCAACCCTCTATTTTCAGCCAAAAAATCTGGAATTTTCCATACATCTCGTGTAAAAGTCGACCCTAGTTCTTCACAGATAACAAATCAACATTTGAGAGTCAAGGTATTATCCTATACATAAATGTTATGATGAGGAAATGATCGGTGAGACTATATGAGAGTCAAATGTCTGATAGCTTTTATTTCTGATTTAAAAAAAGTTTAAAACGTTAGCTTGAAAAACTAAAACAACAGTAGACAAAAGGTAATGGAGGGAAATGGAAGAATTTGGCGCAAAAGTTTAAGACGCATCAGGTCAGACTCAGGCACTTGTGGAATACAGTCATATACCTATTTGAGGTTTTGAAATTTCTCCTTCATTTTGTGTAAAAATGCCCTCCAGAAAAGTTTAAAAAATATGCAGCAGCGTTTAAACTGAAAATTACTGAAGCTGCAAAGAAGACAAATAACTATGTAGCAGCAAGAGAATTTTGGGTTTCAGAGAAACTTGAGAGAGACTGGAGAAAGATATCAAACCAACTTCAGACAATGTCAAAACAAAAAAAGTGTGCCAGCGGTGATCCCAGCAAGTGGCCACAATTGGAGAAAAAAGTTACTCAGTGGATACTTGACAATCGTCAAAATAAAAAATGTGTTAGTCGTGAAGCCATCTGAATCCATCCACGAAACAAATCAAAGAAAGATGAATGGATCTCTGATTCATGGAAGGAAATAAAAGCTGACATTTTTTTCAAATTTTTCAAGAAATTTGGAATTTCAAATGCACTGGACGGTACAGGAGACAATTATCTATGGGATGACATGGATGAAGAAGCAGCAATGATGTACTAGCTCTAACTACAGACAGCGAAGGTGAAGAGGGTCAATATGATGATAGCATTCATACTGTTGATTATGAAGCTTAATTCAGTGAAGATGTTGAAGATGTGATTTTGCAGGATTTTAATGAACTTTTGTATTTGACATGTTTAAGTTGCATCATGTAACTCTAACTTAAAGCCGTATTATATTTCTACTTCACTTCTTGTATGTATAAGAACATAAGAACTAGGAGCAGGAGTAGGCCATCTGGCCCTTCGAGCCTGCTCCGCCATTCAATAAGATCATGGCTGATCTTTTCGTGGACTCAGATTCACTTACCCGCGTTCTCACCGTATCCCTTAATTCCTTTATTGTTCAAAAAAATCTACCTTTTGTTTTTAAAAACGTTTACTGAAGTAGCATCAACTACTTCACTGGGCAAGGAACTCCATAGATTAACAAACCTCTGGGTGAAGAAATTCCTTCTCAATTCAGTCCTAAATCTGCTCCCTCTAATCTTGAGGCTATGCCCTCTTGTCCTAGCAAATAAAAGCTTACTAATTCATTTTTGTTTCTATTGTTTTTAATCCGGTAATTACCGTAATTCATCGTTTTTTTTTTCTTTATTCGTTTGAGAGATCAATTGGGCTTCTGCTAATGATACAGAATTTTGGACTATAGCATGAATTTCAGCCCTTCAAAAGTAGTGTTCATGTAATTGTTGAACCCATAAATTTAATCTTCAAAAAACAGTCTAAAAAATTTGACTTTTACACAAGCATATTCGGTATACAAGTTCTGCCTGTTTGTTATACCAAAATGCAATACTTGACATTTATCCATATTGAACTCCATCTGCCATTTTTTCAGCCTATTGACTCATGCCCTCAATATTCTCATCCAAATCTTTATATAAATGACAAACAAATGAAGACCCAGAACAGATTCTTGTGGAACACTACCGGTGACAGGCCTCCAGTCCGAAAAGCAACCTTCCAACACCACTTTGTCTCCTGCTATTAAGCCAATTATATATCCAATTGGCAAGCTACCCTGAATCCCATGCGACCTAACTTTATTAATTAGTCTACCACGAAGAACCTTGTCAAAGGCTTTACTAAAATCCAAGTAAACAATGTCAACTGCTCAGCCGTCATCAGGTTTTTTGGTAACTTCCTCAAAAAACTCAAAGTTTGTAAGATATGGTTTTCCTTGCACGAAACCATGCTGACTGTGCCTAATCAATTTTTGCCTCTCTAAATGTTTATAAATCCTATCTTTTAGAATCACCTCCAACAACTTACCCACAACCAAAGTCAGACCGACAGGTCTACAGTTTTCTGGTTTCTCCTTGCAACCCTTCTTAAACAAAGGCACAACATCAGCCACCGTCCAGTCATCCAGCACCTCACCCGTTGTTATTGATAGTACAATTTTTTCTGCAAGGGGCCCCGCAACTTCCTCCCTTCCCACAGCATTCTGGTATATATTAGATTAGGCTAGCAGAGATTTATCCACCTGAATATTTTCTAAGACCTCCAGAAGTTCCTCTTATGTAACGTGAACTGTTTTTAAAGCATCATTATTTATTTTGTTGAGATCTCTAGCCTCCATTTCTTTCTCCACAGTAAAAACTGATGCAAAATATTAATTTAATGTCTCAACCATCTCCTGGGGTTCAACACAAAGATGGCCTCTAATCTTTAAGGGGCCCTATCTGCTCTCTAGTTTACCCTCTAACTTTTAATGTATTTGTAGAATCTCTGGATTATTCTTAACCCTATCTGTCAATGCTATCTCATATCCCCTCTTTGCTTTCCTGATTAAAAACCGAAAGAACTGCGGATGCTGTAAATCGGGAACAAAAACAAAGTTGCTGGAAAAGCTCAGCAGGTCTGGCAGCATCTGTGAAGGAAAAAAACCGAGTTAACGTTTCGGGTCCGGTGACCCTTCCTCAGAACCTGCACTGCAAGGTCTCTTTGTTCAGCAACACTCTCCAGGATCTTACCATGAAGCGTATAAGTCCTTCCCTAATTTGCTTTTTTGTTGCTTTCCTGATTTCCTTCTTAAGAATGGCTACACTACAAGATGACAACCTTGTCCTGGGAAGTATTGAGTCAACTTGCCTGTTAACTGCTACTTAACATTAATTGGTGCATTCTCTTTAATAATTCTACTAGAGTCCACTGGCAAAACAATTAGGACTTCCATCTCATGCGGTATAAATTTGGCACAAAAACAACGTTGCTGGAAAAGCTCAGCAGGTCTGACAGCATCTGAGGAAGGGTCACCGGACCCAAACGTTAACTCTGTTTTTTCCTTCACAGATGCTGCCAGACCTGCTGAGCTTTTCCAGCAACATTGTTTTTGTTCCTGATTTACAACAGCCACAGTTCTTTCCGTTTTTATTTAGTGTAAATGTGGCTTTCCCCTAAATCTGTTTTCTTGCAAATTGTTCTGAGGAGTGCAAAACGTAAAGCTTTGGCAATAATGTCTCTTTTCAGCAATATTCAAGTTTATACAGGTTTAAGCACTGCTTAGAGAAATGAATGTTAAATCAGCATATAAATCCATAGATACTGGGACTCTCACTTCTGCATTTTAGCAGCAAACAGAAGTTTGAAACAAACAAAGACTTTACAACTACCACAGAACAGAGCAATTCAGTCAAAACTAAAGTAAATAGAAAAATATGAATAAACTGTCACTATCAATATTAGTAATAACAGTAGTAAATTTCTCTAGGGTTACAAAAACAAAAGAGCTCTCTGCATAAACTGTAAAAGGATTTGGCATCTTCTAATTCACACTAGTTTGCTGAAGTTACAAATTTTCAAATTGGGGTATTTCTATTGCAGCCTTTAGAGAATCTAATTGGTTCACAATGTCATTACGATTTCTATATTTGTTGGCTCACTAGCATGTTGTTTCTGTCACTGTACACTAATGAAAAGCATTGTGTAACAGCAGCAATGTTTTATTTTGAATAGTCAAGAGGGATCACGAAGTTTAATAATTGCAAGGTTTGAGTATGGTGTTTTGAAAGCTAGTTACATCAGAGAAAACAGGTTTGATGTTAAAGGCTCAGTGTTAATCCATTCAGAAATAAAACATCACTATTGCAGTGTTGTCCATAACATTATTGAACCTGGGTAGGATTTTTAAACTTGGTGCATTGTTTAAATGAGTAGTATTTCATACTATATCACACAACTCTGTATTCGACCTGCAAATCTTCAATAAGTCAATACAAAATTTGCAAAAATTCACTTCATTAAAACCAGATCACTAGAACGATTAGGTTTTCTCTCTGCAACATTAAGACAAACAAACAAGGAAAATTAAAAAAAAACTGACTCAGTATTGCAGTACCACCAATGCAAAAGGGTCAACAGATTCTGTTACGCACTGCAACCCTACTTTGTCAAAAAGCTTGGAAGGTTAATACAGGTGCTGTCACAACTTAAATCGTGCTACTGACTTGCTGCCAATTTGTCACATTCTCGGTAACAAATGTGCTCCTGTAGGCGACAAGTGAGGACATGAATTTTAGTTGTAGTACACACTTAAAATGTCCCAAGATGCAACACAAAAAGCACCAAGAATTATTGTATTAATGACGCTAAATTATTGAACAGTAACAATATCAGCCAAGACAAATAAATGTCATTATGTCTTTTTAAACTATCATATTCAAATATTGTCCTTTCCAGAACAATCCAAGAAACCTGAAATACAAAGTGTACACTATCTTGTATCTCAACTGAATTTTGTTAACTCTTATGTTTCTGTGGTCTATCACTTGTAAGGCATTGGACATATACATACATAAAATTGTGAATTTTGTATAAGAGTACAAATAATGCTGTGTTATCAACATTTAACATACATAATTCAATTACTTTGCTGGCTCAATCTACTTGTTCCAAACTGGTTAACAACTTCATGAAAACAAGGTAATTATATCCTTTTCAAATTTTAAAAAAAGCACATGAATGCAAATTATTTTAAAAGTTATTCTCTATCAATCTGCAGAGTTAACCGAGAAGTCATCTTATAGAATGGAATGTAATTTGCAATCACTTCTTGAAATCACATTCTAAGCTATGTTGTTGTGGGTCGGCACAAAGGCCATTTGATACCCACACAGGAAGAAACAAAGTTTTTCAAATCCTACTTAAATTGAAAACTCTCACTTGTTTATAATAGATAGCTTTGTGAACAACATTGTAAATTGCTATTCTTTGTAGCCAGAGCTGGAAACGTAAGCGAAATCCCTCAAAATAAATAACCACAAATGCAGACCTAATTGTGGCAGATGCTACACTATCATGTAACCTTGGCCTAAAAAACATTCTAAATTGACACTAACATTGAATGTGATATAATAATAAATTTAGTTGTATCTTCAACACTTATCAGTTTTGGCTGAGTTTGCATAGGTATATAAAAATAGGTATTTAAAAAATGATCTCTGTGAATTAAGACTTTGGAATGCGCAAACCCATCACATAGAGCAGAGGAAGAAAGAATCAAATTATGTATATAATTTCAGTATTCCATTATCAGCAAGCCTTGAATGTTCATAATGACCTAACTGCCCACATATTACTTCAATTTGTACAGATACTCCCATCTAATGCAAAGAGGCTGCGCGCACCAAGTCTTTACTACACAAAAACATCCATGCATTCAATAGCAAAAGAAAATGGAAAAAATGCAGACTCAAATGGAATAAATCTTGGGATGCGTACATGCTACATGGGTGTATACATACCCAGAAAGAACTTCCTAGGAGTTTTGACTTCTTCATCTTTATTGTCTGTTAACACAGACCAAAAGCCAGAAAGAAGAAAAGACAAGAGGCAAAGTTGATTTCGATTCAGCCCAGTATTTTTAAGGAATCACTGTATACTGATATCTCTGCTGTCCCAGAAAAAGCATATATATCCAAGACTAGAATTACATATTTCTCCCTCTTTATTTTTGAATAGAATAGTTTTTAGTAGTATAACACTTCATAATATGGTCCTAAATTGTCATCAATTTTCAGAAAATAAGATAATACAACAATTTAAAATAAGACACAACAGACTTGTAGTATTTGAAAAAATGAACTTTCTTTGTTGGGAAAATTACACGACAATTTCTTTTATCTTAAAATTCTTTAGTAACAGCATGAAACAGCACTGGCCCAGGAACATTAAACTCAAAATGTAGCTTTGTAACAGCAGCAGCCTGAATTCAGACTATTGCCAAGTTGACCAAGTTCAGGTGTGTTTTACATCTGCCACATTTTCTCATCTTTCAGGCAATATCGTTTGCCAATTTCAACAGGTATGTGACTTCTAATTTTTAGCTGCTAGCTGCAGTGGAATGTATTCTGAGACAAAACTACTCAATCCCCACCTGGCCTCCAGGCTTTCCTGACCATAATGTGACACTTAGTCATCCGGACAAGTCCAACCTACATTGAGCTAACTGATTTCAGGCAACAGAGCTCCAAGAAGTTGCAAACAGAATTAGTACCATGGAGCTGGGCAGGTGGAAAAAGCAAAAGTCAGTAATCAGGATCAAAAGCCATCCTGACTTGGAAGTGCACATACTTGCATCCAGTAAAAGAAAGATCTTGCTTGAAAATGATATTCCCAAAGGTAAGAAAGCATTAATAAGTTCATTATCTAAGCACGAATGAGATACTCCTAAATGTGAGATACCAAAAGGACATTTATTATTCAAGGAAGCACATTGCAGATTTAGTAAATCAATGAACTATTATAAGAGGTAAAGTGCCGTTTTCAAATTTAGGTTTCTTTATCCTTACGTACTGGATTTGCACCTTTTTCTTTCATTGCTGACACTTTGTGTGGAGATAAATCTCATTAACAAACATGCTACATTCAAAAGCAAAGATTATCTAATACAAGTCTAATTTATAAGGCATGTTTACTTGGCTATTTTCTCTGAACTGAGAGTGAAGTAAATAACTACACTGTTCAACATACAGCTCCTCCCTTCCAATGTTTCTTTATTTTCTGCCTTCTTATAAGTAGATTCTGCTGAACCTTACATTTACAGTCCTTAACATTCTGAACAAAAATGTACTAGGGTCTTGGATCAAAGCATGCTCTGGAAATATTATTCAGTTAGACACTATGCAATGAATATTGACTTAAAGGGCAGCATGATTTATCTTTAACCCAGAATCACTGTTACAAGTCAAATTTTACTGATTCCAAATATTTAATGTTGCCTCTTCAAAACAGGAAAGGATGAGGTCGCAGGGGACACACCAAAGGCTCATGATGATTTACATTAATATGGGATACAAATCTTTTGATATTACAGGATGCAATTTTGTACAATTCTCTATGAACACTACTCTGTGGAGTTAATTTACTGGATAAAACTGTATGTTTTGATATTAATTTAAAGCTGTACAGAAGTTAGTTGCCCTCTAATCAGTATTGCCAGACATTGAGATATTGGTGAGACTACTTGTGGATTGGGAAGCAGAAAGTTAGAATTTTGTGTTTGTAAAATGCTACAGGGAAAGCATTGTGTGGTCCTTCCTTTTAAAAGATGATGCACTTTTTCTATGCGAGTAGCAGCTTGAAAGCTTGCAAGTACACAGAGAGCACCCAAATTAAAATGTGTATCAAAAGGCCATACAGTTAGCAGGCCAAGCAGCAGTTTTTACCAAAACAACAAGTTTGGAATTTAGCCAAATCAATTTGAACAAGGCACTTAGATACCAAAAACCAATTAAATTTAAATCTGATGATTCTTGACAACATAGGACCAATTCTATTATAAGAAATTGTCATCAAGGGTATAAAAGAAGTGGCAGTCGGGCATTGACTAGAGCTAACTGTCATCTGCCAGAGTTAACAGCCATCAGCTCTCAAGACAGAATTGCTGACTCTCACAGACTCCTCTATGTTTTAGAGAAAGCACTATCCAAAGAACAAAGGTACCCATGGCACAACTAGTGAATATTCCTGACAGAACAGTTGATGAAGAAACCCTTCCTGACAGAATAATTGACAGAGAAGGCACCGAGCATTCTGGAAGATACATAACCTGGCTGTCATTTCGAGAGACTAAATTCCTTTTTTTTTAAATATAAGCAGCACTTGTATTTATTGGAACAGCATGCTATTAAAATCTTAGAGATAGTAGGGAATGCCGATGCTGGAATCTGAGATAACAAGGATGAACACAGCAGGCTGGGCAGCATCAGAGGAGCAAGAAAGCTGACGTTTTGGATCTGGACCCTTCTTCAGAAAAGAATCTTGTTTATTAGAATCTTGTTTTATTCAGGAATAGCTAGTAGTTAGAAGGGATTTATTCAGTTTGTTAATAGTGTAGTTATTTTGTTCACTGTTAGAGTTAGATAAATAAATTGTTACTTGTTGATTATAAAGTGAGTGTCAGGAATTTATTTTGTTTAAATACTAGAAGTTGCTAAAAGGCAGGTTACACCACTTTTCACACTCCTTTCACAGATTATAATGTGAGGTGCTCCTCTTAGGGTGTTTCAGTTTTAGTTCACAGCAGGGGGTCAACCTCCGCTTTAAAACAGCTTGTGGCCGTGATTTGAACAAGATTTAAACGGATTTGAATGGAATTTAAATGGGTCTGAATGGATTTGGATGGATTTAGGGTACAAAAGGTCCAGCAGATTTAAACAGACTTGGGGACTAGTGTCCTACATCTTTAAATAAAGCTTAAGTGAGAAGTGGAAAATCTGTTTAATTTCAGCTGCTTTCTGTTGGTTAAATCAAAAGTGGGGAAATGGCTCTTAACATTACTAAAGAGGTTTTGGGGTTGAAGATGCTTCCCAAATTTGCTAAGTTTAGAAAGACTTTTAGAATTAGCAGACAGGCTAAAATCGGGTTTAACTAAGGATTAAAAAAAAGCTGAAATTGTAACAGAGTTAGTCAAGTACTTAGGTGTATCAGAGAAACAGTCAAGTGCAGTGGAATTAGAAAAAAATAAACTGCAAATGAGAAGATTGGAGTTAGAGAGTGAACTTAAAAGGCTGGAGTTAGAGTAAGAAAGAACTGAAACAGTTTGAATTATGGTTAGAAGTAGAAGAAAAAAGGAAGGAGAAAAAGAAAGGATAGCCATGGCAGAAGAGAAAGGAAGGGAAAGAATGTTCAAGTTGGAAAAGATGAAGCAGCTTGAACATTAAAAAGAGAGAGAGTTTGAACTTTGGAAGTAGGCAATTAGGCAGGAAAGTCAATTTAAAAGGATGGAGATAAAGATAGAGAATAGAGCTAGATAAAGACAAGATAGGCTTGGTGAGGAGGACAGTGATGATGAGCAAACCCATCATAGCCAAAGGCCTGGCAAGGATATATACAAATATGTCAAAACATTATCAAAATTTGATGAAAACAATGTAGAAGCCTTTTTCATTAGCCAATTTCTCAAAGACAAACGACTGAACTGGCCAGAGACTATGTGGGTAATATTAATTCAGACCAAGTTGAGAGGCAAGGCGAGTGAGGTGCTTGCAGCACTGTCGGAGGTGATGTCAGGGGAATATGAAGAAATAAAACAGGCTATTCGGAGAGCCTACGAATTGGTACCAGAATAGTACAGACAACAGTTCAGAAACGTAAGAAAGGAATCGTGTCAGACTTATATCGAGTTTGAAAGAACTAAACAGAACAACTTCGATAGATGGATGAAAGCATTGAAGATAGAAAAGATAATATATGAGGATCTTAGAGATGTTATTCTGCTGGAGGAATTTAAAAACTCACTTCCAGAAGCAAAAAGAACTCATGTTGAGGAACAGAAAGTTAAAACAGCGAGAAGAGCTGCAGAGATAGCAGATGAATACGCATTTGTGCGCAAATCAAAATCTAGCTTCCGACAATTTCATTCCATGAGGAAACAGAAAGCGGATCAAACTGGGAACAGTTTACCACATGTGAAAAAAGAAACCCAAGTGGGTAGAAAAGAGGTGAAAGACCTCAGGTGTTTTCACTGCAATAAGGTGGGGCACACAGTCACAGTACTGGTGGTTTAAGAAAGGCACTGGGAAAAAGGATGTGGTAAAAGAAGCTAAACTAGTGGGATTAGTGGAGTTAGTGAAGAAAATCCCAAAAGAAGTCGAGGAGCTGCAGGAGAGTGCACAGCCTCATCAAGGGCTGGATGGTAAGATAGCACTCAAACTTTCAAAGACTTGAAAGGTTTACTCAGGTAAAATAGGGGGAGTAGATAAAGAAGTTAAAATATTGAGAAATAAGGGAGCTGGTCAGTATCTAAGCGTAAGAGATGAAAATATTTGCATTCCTTCTGAAATATTGCCCAAGAGAGTGATAATCTGTGGAATAAGTGGAGAGAGAATTAGTGTTTCCTTGTGTTAAATAAGGCTAGAAAGTCCAATCAAGACTGGGGGAAATGACAGTGGGAGTGATGTAAAAAATTGGCTATTCCAGGAGTACACTTTGATCTTGGAAAAGATATAGCTGGATGACAGGTGGGAGGAGTAATGCCCATTTTAGTGGAGATGCCAAAAGAAAACCAGGGAACTGAGGAATTAGAAGAAAACTACCCTGGAATTTTTCCTGAACTATGGGGTGACAAAATCCCACAGCCATAAATTAAAACAAGAAGGGAAATCAAGAGAGAACGATGAAGGCTTTGAGGTACGGTTAGCTGAGATGGTAAAGGAAAAACCTAAGCAAGTAGAGGATCAGGCAGAGGTGTTTAGTTCTGAAAGATTAATGGAGTTACAACAAATAGATGAGACGATAAAAGATTTATATCATAAAGCCTACACTGAAAAGGAATTGGAATGTATTTCAGAATGCTATTATCTTAAGGATAAAATCTTAAGGCGGAAATGGAGACCTTAGCAGGTTAGTGCAGGTATGAGATGAGCGGACGTTCAAAGAGATTATGTTGCCAATAGAATTTAGACAGGAAATAATGCAGTTAGCATACAAATTTCCTGTAGAAGGTCATCTAGAAGTGAGGAAAGCTCCGGCTAAGAAACAGAAGCATTTCTATTGGCCTGGGTTACATAAAGATGTGGTTGAATTTTGCTGTACCTGTCATATGTGTCAGATGGCAGGAAAGCCACAGGCAGTAATAAAACTAGAGCCTTTGATGCCAATTCCCACATTTGGAGAACCTTTCAAGTGAGTTATGATTGATTGCGTAGGTCACCTCCCTAAAACCAAAAGTGGGAACCAGTATTTGCTAACCATAATGGAGGTGTCTACCAGGGTTCTGGAGGCAATTCCATTATGGAATGTTTTGGCAAAAAAGGTTGTGGAAGAGTCGGTTGCTTTCTTTATCCATTAAGAACGACCCAGAGAGAATCAGTCAGACCAAGGGTCCAATTTTACTGCCAAACTATTTAAGGTGGTCATGGATAGCTTAGGCAACAAACACTTTATTTAAAGTGCATACCATCCTAAATCCCAGGGAGCATTGGAAAGGTGGCATCAGACCCTAAAGACCATGTTGAGGGCTTATTGCCAGGATTACCCAAATGATTGCGATAATGGTATCCCATTTATATCATTTGCTATTAGAGATGCTCCAAATGAATCGACTCAATTTACTCCATTTGAATTGATATTCAGACACAAAGGTCAACGCTGTGACTAAATCTGACTCATACCCAATTCCAAGGCTGGAGGATTGTTTGGAAAAAGTAGGACAAACCACTTACATCACAAAGTTGGACTTACTTCCCGGTTATTGGCAAGTACCTTAGTCAGAGAGTGTGAAAGGAGTTTCTGCTTTTGTAACCCCAAATGGGTTATATCAATTTAAATTAATGCCCTTGGAATGAAAAACACACCAGCCACTTTTCAAAGGCTGACGAACAGAGTTGTCACAGGGCTGGCTAATTGTGCCATATCTATAGATGACTTAGAGATCTTTAGCCATTAGTGAGAAGATCACATGAAGCATTTGGCAGAGCTCTTTGAGAAACTAGGGAAGGCAAAGGTGGTCACAAATTTGGCAAAACCAGAATGTGCGAAGGCGGAAGTGACATTCTTAGGGCACAACATCGGACACGGATGGATGACACCGAGGAACGTGAAGATGAAGGCCACCAAGGAATTTCCAAGACCATCCTCGAAGAAGGAAGTGCTATGATTTATAGGATTGAGCAGATTCTACAGGAAATTTTACCAAACTTTAGTACTGGGTGGCAACGCTGACGGATTTGTTAAAGAGAGAACACGAAATTTCAGTGGACAGAATGCTAGGAGGCATTTGAGAATTTAAAAGCAGTGCTAACCACTGCACCAGTTTTAGCCACACCAAATTTTTTGAAACCCTTCAAAGTCACCATTGATGCAAGTGATGTAGGTGTTGGAGCTGCATTGTTACAGGAGGATAATTGTGGAATTGAAAGGCCAATCGGTTATTTTTCAAAGAAAAAATGCTCAGTATCCACCAGAAAAGAAATGTAACCGTTGAAAAAGTTTTATTGAGTTTGGTAATGGCCTTACAACATTTTAATGTTTACGTTGCAAACAATGCAGAGACACTTGTGTATACTGATCACAATCCTTTGACATTTCTGGAAAGATTTAAGGACAAGAACATCAGGTTATTTCATCGGAGTTTCGTGCAACAAAAATTTAATTTACAGATGGTACATGTTGTGGCTCGTGAAATTATGACTGCAGATGCTTTATTGTGAGTTTAAAAGAAAAAAATGTTTATATGAGATAGAAACGGTAGTGTTCAATGTGTGTGTGTGTATATATATATAAAATATATATTTATATATAGAATTAGTATAAAATGTGTAACTCTAGATTAATGAGCTATGGATCTAGTAATACAACGTAGTTAAGGTTTTCAAAGAAAAAAATTAAGCCATCTTTTCATAATGATGTTTTTATTCTTAAAAGGGGGAGGTGTTGCAAAGTTGGGTAGAGTACTTGTGGTTTGGGAGGCAGAAAGTTAGAACTTGGTGTTTGTACAATGCTAGGGGGGAATTATTGCATGGCCCTTTTAAAAGATGATGCACTTTTGCTACACTTACAGATTTTAGAAAATGTCTGAGTGTAGCAGCTAGGAAGTTACCAAATACACAGAGAGCACCCGAATTGAAACATTTGCATCAAAAAGGCCATACGGTTAGCAGGCCAAGCAGCAGTTTTTACCAAGATAACAAGTTTGGAATTTAGCCAATCAATTTGAACAAGGCATTTAGATACCAAAAACCAACTAAATTTAAGCCTGATGGTTTTGACAACATAGGACCAATCCTATTGTAAGAAACTGATATGTCATCAAGGGTACAAAAGAAGGGGCAGTTGGGCAAAGATAGGAGAGCTTATTGTCATCTGCCAGAATTAAGAGCAATCACCTCTCGAGAGAATTGCTGACTCTCAGACTCCTCCATGTCTTAGTGAAAGCACCATCTAAAGAACAAAGGTATCCATGGCACAACTAGTGAATATTCCTGATAGAAGAATCAATGGAGAAACCCTTCCTGACAGAATAATTGATAGAGAAGGCACCAAGCATTCCGGAAACACGTAACCTGGCTGTTATTTTGAGAGACTAAATTCTATTTTATTTAATATATGTGGGACTTATATTTATTGGAACAGCAAACTATTAAAATCTTGTTTTATTCAGGAATAGTTATTAGTTAAAAGGGATTTATTCATTTGATCAATAGTTTAGTTAATTTGTTCACTATTAGAGTTAGATAAATAAATTGTTACTTGTTGATTGTAAAGTGAGTGTTAGGGATTTATTTTGTTTAACCACTAGAAGTTGCTGAAAGGCAGGTTACACTACTTTTCACACTCCTTTTACAGATTATACGGTGAGGTGCTCCTTAGTGTTTCAGTTTTAGTTTGGGGGGGGGGGGTGGTGGTAACCTCTGTTTTATAACAGTAAATTTGCAGCATTTAAAGCAATACACAAACGTGTCTTTGGTTTGGCACAAATTGTCAGCATCTGCTATCTTCTCCCCATCGTGACTACCAACATCTCAATGGAATATTTAGCTCTAGAAATGCTGAAAAGTTACGGTGATACTTGGCATATGCCAAGGTGGGGGCGAATTTCCTCCTACAATTCCTCCCATGAATGAATTGCATATGATCAACTAATTCAATTTCACAAGCGTAAGAATAGTGGAGTAAGGGGAATAAGGAACAGTGGAGGATGGATTGAGTAAGAGATGACGAGAGAATGAGAACGAGGCATGCTGCGAGACAAGTAGAACAACTAAGCCTCTTACGTTCACACCCTGGCCTTTACAGTTCATTAAATAATTCTGCTACATTGAAAACCAGTATGATTGCGGTAAGTTTGTTCAATTTTAGTAGATGTGACTCTAAGATCTAGCTTATCAGCCATGCAAGAGCGCAGAACTCAAGACTAGTGACACAGACTTTCCTAGGTGGACAATCATACTCAGTAGTGAGTGATTGCCGATGATGATGAATATTTCGAAGTGTATTTTGTATGAGGATAGGTAGGTGCAGTCCTTTTACATGGGCTCTGCCTTTCAAATGTATTTCGTTCCTGACACCGCATCTCCCTAAAGTAAATTATATCAATTGAGGTTAAGTGCAAATTGGTGGTGAGCACTGATTGGTTTTCAAGCACCCCTAGAAAGATACTTGGTTCAAGTTCCTCGAGTCCTGGCAACGTGTTTATAACATGTCGGAACAGGTTGAATAATTTTTTTTTTTTAAAAAAAGTTCACTTCACAATTAACTCTGATTTTTTCCTTCACCAATGGCTATCAGGAGAGTAATGCTCAGCACCCCCACTGTAATTTTGAACATGAAATTAGCAAAATGTGACTTAATCACAGAACCGGCAGCTCAGGATATTAATTGCAAAATCGTTATATTACCTAAAATAATAACATTTTTAAAATGGGATCCTTCTAATAATAATGTTTCTTTACATCTGTGAATTTTATTAAAAAAGATTTACCTGATTGCTTATCACAAAAGATTTTGTATTGATTAAACATTTTAAACCTGCCATGTTCAGATTGCCTACATTCGATGGTCACTAACCTGTAAAGGCACGGCGTCGTGTTGTGAGTTCACTGGCTACACGAACAGCAGTACATAACTTCAACATCACCAACATGGTAATGATCATGATTATACTTTGTAATAAAAGGGGTGGTTCAAAGTACCTTCCAAACCTTAAGAAAAGACAGAATACATTATATTCACAATTCAAGCTACACAAGTTCCTTTAAACAAACAATCCTTGTAACTTTAAAGAATTATGAGTACTCATAACTAAAATCAGAAATATACAGAAACTAGGTACAAAAGGAGTCATTTGGACCAAGTGGTCTATACCAGCATTCATACTTCCCCCACTTGAAATCTTCCCAAATCCTTCAATTGCATTATTCAAGTGTCTAGCTTTTCATTAAATATTATACAGCAATGCTTTCTGCTTCAACCAGTCCTATATTCATCACAATGTATGAAAAAAGCTTTCTAAATTATTTTAGTTTGTTTGTCAACATCCAATTATTTTTACACCTCAACACTAGCAAACTCCTTTATAATTACAAAGGCATTCAACAGGTCTGCATTATGTTTTCTTGCTAATAGAGAAAGAATCTCAACCAACTTAGTGTTTGCTGATAGTTAGTTGGAGAAACTCGAGAAGTTGAGATTTTGTTTTGGCATAGACAGGCTGAAGGGATATTTGATCAAGAAGTTTGAAATCTTGAAAGAAAGAAGGAGAAACCGTAGTCAGTAACTGAAAGCTAGTAACCAGAGGAGACAAGTTTAAAAAGTCATTATCAAGAGAATAAAGGTGAGGGTGGCAAAATTTCCACAGCAAAATTTTAGGATTAATAGGTTTCTCTGATTCCCTATTGAATTATATTTATCAGCATGTGCTTCAGTTTGACCTATTACTACTCTGAATAGGAATGTTTTCTGCTTCTATCCTATTAAAGTCTTCCATAATCTTTCGTATCATATCAGCCATATTTCATTCATAAAAGACACAGCGTCACTAAATAACTCTGGGCATAAGGCATTATGTGAAGCAGCCTAGCACTGTTACCTCACAACATCAAGGCCCCAGGTTTGATTCCAACCTTGGGTGACTGTCTGTATTGAGTTTGCACATTCTCCTTGTCTGCTTGGGTTTCTGTGAGGTGCTCCAGTTCTCTCCCACAGTCCAAAGATGTGCTGGTTGGGTGGATTAACTAAATTGCCCCATAGCATCCAAGGTTGTGCAGGTTAAGTGGGTTAGCCATGATAAAAACTTCACTTGGGGTCAGTGAAACGGTGAGGGGTCGGATGTTCTTTGGAGGTTCGGTGCAGACTTGATGAGTTGAATGGCTTCTTTTCACTGTAGGAATGCTATTATTATTGATCTAATTGATTTTGGGTGGGGGAGTTTTTAACAACAGGCCTCATCATTGCAGAGTGTTGGCATTGCAAGGAAATAATATGTTGAATGATTTTAAAGACAGGTACAGTTTGATTTATTTTTGCTGACTTTACCATTTGACTAATAGAGCTTATATGCTAAGTATGTACTGCAGACAGTAGTTAAATGTGCCTATGGAAATGTAAGATGTCCAGGAGATAACTGTGCATTAGGATCTCTTAATGCCTATTTGTACAGTTTCAGTGTCACCTCAATCAAATTAAGCACAACCTGAATATTATGCCCTTACATAACCATGCCTACACGATCTCACTGCAGCATATATTCCAAAACTCAATGTTTATTAAATTCTGCTCTGTGCCAGACCTTGGCAATGTGTTGCATCCAATATATGTCCATCCTGATCTGGCACTGCACACTATAGCATACCATAATTTGCATTGTCCCAGAGTTTACTGCCAAAATAATGGTGAGTGAAGACAAATACTCAATCTGTTCAAAAAGAAAACCCAGCAATTTACAGTGAGGAAGAGATGAAAAACCATTGGATGAAATGCCTGCAAAAAAAAGTTTGCCATCACTCTCCCTGTAAATATGCCAAATAAACGTGTTCAGAAATGTTTTGAAATATCTGGGGCAGGTGGTACTATAATCCATACCTTCTTAGTACGGACACTATCACTGCGCCCGAAGGCCCTACTTTCGTGCAACCAAGGGAAATTGCTGCATATGTCCTGTAAAACTTACTGCAGTACGTTAGGGCTGGTATTTAATGGCATAAAGACTATTAATGGGCCCTTAATGCTTCCAATGGTCTTCCACTAGCTAGCAATTATACAAAAGCACAGCAAGTGCTACGTAAGCATACTAGTAGTATTGATGGATTAGTCATAGAGAAATACAGCACAGAAACAAGCCCTTTGGATCAACTTATCCATGCTGACCAGGTATCCTAAACAAATCCACTCCCATTTGCCAGCATTTGGCCTGTATCCCTCTAAACCTTTTCTATTTGTATACCTATCCAGATGTCTTTTAAACTTTATAATTGTACCAGTCTCCACCACTTCCTCTCAGTTCATTCCACACATGCACAACCATCTGTGTGAAGAAGTTGCCCCCTTAGGTCCCTTTTAAATCTTTCCCCTCTCACCTTAAACCTATGCCCTCTAGTTTTGGACTCCCCAACCCTAGGGAAGAGACCTTGTCTATTCACTCTATCCATGCCTCTCATGTTTTTATAAACCTCTATAAGGTCACCCCTCAGCCTCTGACACTCGAGGGAAAATAGCCCCAGCCTATTTAGACTCTTCTCTAGCTCAAACCCTCCAACCCTGGCAATATTCTTGTACATCTATTCTGAAGCCTTTCAAGTTTTACAGCATCCTTCCTATAGCAAGGAGACCAGAGTTGAACGCGTATTCCAATAGTGGCCTAACCAACGTCCTGTACAGCCACAACATGACCTCCTGACTCCTATACTCAATGCACTGACAATAAAGGCAAGCATATGAAACGCCTTCTTCACTATCCTATCTACCTGCGACTCCACTTTCAAAGAACTATGAAGATGCACTCCAAGGTCTCTCTGTTCAGCAACACTCCCCAGGACTTTACCATTGAGGTGTATAAGTCCTGCGCTAACTTGACTTTCCAAAAAGTAAGCACCTCAAATTTATCTAAATTAAACTCCATCTGCCACTCCTCAGCCTGTTGGCCCAGCTGGTCAAGATCCTGTTGTACTCTGAGGTAACCTTCTTGGCTGTCCACTACACCACCAATTTAGGTGTCATCTGCAAACTCATTAACCACGTCTCCTATCTTCACATCCAAATCATTTATATAAATGACAAAAAGCAATGGACCCAGTACCGATCGTGGATTTTAGATTAGAGTGAAATTAATACTCAACTCCTTTCAGTATGTCAGAGCTGTAATGTTTCCATTTTGCCAAAGTATACAGGTCCACTCATTGACAAGTATTAATTCCAGAAGCCACACATTACTGTAAAGTATGTTGCTTTAGCATGTAGGCAGCAAGTAGCATTTACTTCCTGAGTTTCAAGAACTACAAAGCAATCTGAACTCTGGACAGGAAGCAATCTGATTCACATGATTGTTATTTTCTAAGAAGGCATGCATTCAGTGATATTTACTTCAATAGTCTAATGTCTTGTTCTTGTCGTCTAACTCACCATGGCTTCACTCCTTCCGATATCCAGAGTGTTCTCCAACCTCATAAGCCCTGTTGTTACAAATCTGGCTTGGTGCAACTCCAATTTAATTATTCCACCACTGGCAGGCCAGTTTTGTTATCCAAGCCGCAAGCTCTTAAACACATATTCACTTACTTCTATCTACCATGCCTTCCTCCTTAAGCACTCTCCTTAAAACCTACCTCTTTGACCAAGCTTTGTCATCTGAACTAACAACTCCCAGGACCGCATCATCCACTGTTTTGGAACGCGCTGCCAAGTGCCTTGGGATGTTGTTTTACAGTAAAAGGTGCTATGTAATGCTATGTAAGTTGTTGTTATCCTTGTGGATATCAAAGCTATTACTTCAGGGTTTTGCTGGCCATTCAAATCCTTAAATCTTATTAGCTGAGGAAACTGACTACTAGCTCTGTCACTGACTAGATTCCCACTGCCTTTGTCACACTGTTACCAATGAATTCTTCCAGAAGTTTGAGACACAATTAATTACAGCTTAAGAGGGGATCAAATCCAGTTCATTGGTATGCCCAGATCCAACAATTTTTGGGCTATTACTTTTTTTCAGAAATTTGTGACAAGAATTGATCACTTGAAGATGCACAACAATTGAGCTTATCTCTAACTACATCAATGTAGCAAATTTCAGATCAGCTCACCATGCTCAACTTTATATTCAGATGACAAGAACATTTTACACAGTGAGTGGTACAAAGTGATCACTACCTAGTAACTCCTAGTCACAAAGACGACTAAATGAGAGTTATGATGCCCCTTGCCCCAAAACCCCAACAACCACTTTCCACAACACATATAAAGTATTGACTTCATATACAGAAGTATATCTAGGATCTATGGAACTAAATACCAGCACCAAAGGTGCTCACTTAAATGTCCCAAATCCACACAACGTCATAAGGTATTACTAAATGCAGATCTTTTCACTTTCCAAAGACTGACAATCTTTTCTTTAAAGATTAAAAACTCAATTCAGCCATAATGCCATCCCACAGTTTTATGCTTTCCTGACACTGTAAGGAACACTGTCACATTTGTCAAATTGACAGTTCCAAAGTACTTGGTAGAACAAATTCGCCCAGCATGATCGGATATTAGTTAGGGTTCGGTACAAAGTGAAAGTAGACTTACCAAAATAATACTCTCAATATATTGGCCACAAGCAGCACTAAGCAGACGTAGATGGAGAACCCCTCTGCATTCTGTGTGCGCTTGATATCCCTGTATTGAGGAATGTAGGGCACGACACCACCAAACACCATTGCCACCGCTGCAATCCAAGAAGCCAGCTTGCCGACGGGGAGGACAAACTGCTTGAGAGAGCTCAGACCCTGTTCCATGTTTGTCAACAAATAAATCCCGGCCAGACGGCCAAGAGGAAGGTTTGGCCTCTTCAGTCACCAAAGCCGCAATCTTCAGCCGCCTGCTGCATTGTTGTACAAGAGGTCCCGGAAGCGGCTTGAAACTACGCTATAGTTGGGGGATTGGAATGTGAGCAGTGGAGTGCCCGACCCAGCTCTGCTGATGTCACTGAAACATCCGGATTTCCTCAATGCCACGCCAACAACTGAAATGTAAAAAAAATTAAATGTGCTCGTATTATGTTGTTTTTTTCTAAACGCACAATTTAATCCCACAAGCGACGGAAAGGCAGAATAAAGAAATGTTTTAATTGATTGCAAGGGGTCCACGTGATGCGTCTCCACCAAAAGATGCATGAAGCTGCAGAAGGGAAGGCATTTCACTCAAGTTCGTGGAACACGTGTATAACAGACACATGATCCGACAAGAAGTTAATTTATCACTCCAGCTTCACCTTCTCTCACCACCCTTACACAATAAAAGTAAAGACGGCGAGATAAGAGTACTTACGAAGCCATAAGTCCTGATATTGTGCATTAAGTACCCTGTTCTTATCTTGCACTGATACACAGCGAAAACATTCTAACTTTCCAGGGAACACTGACTTAAGAAAAATGGGCATCTTAAGGGAATCATAATATGTAAATAGTACACAAATTTACAACTATTATTCCCCCAACACCTGTTTAGACAGTGATCTTATTCAAGCTTTAAATTAACTTTCATCTTCAGCAAGGTTAATAGCAGAAGTTAAAGCATAATTGCTACCCCTGCTTATGGTCAGGTCATACCATTCCCAACACTGCTTCCAAGCTGCAGATTCATTACACAGACTTTCCCAAATGAATCCATCTTAACTGGGAAGAGACAATATCTCACTCTGCACTCTGTCTCCACGAATGCTGTCTGATCCAACGTGATCTCCAGCATTTGTGGTTTTCAACAGAAAACCTGTTGGGTTTCAGATTCCCATTCAATGTCTCTTGCTACAAATGTACATGGAACCTTGGGTGATGATAGATCAGGTTCTGAATCTCTGAACGTTTACAGTTGGACAGTTGAATCGAGATTCCAGTGAAGGAATTAATGCTAAGAGGAGAGCATGATATGAAGGGAAACTGGATATGATAAAAACAAACCTTGATAGTTTGAGAAAATAGTTCATAGGGCAGAATATTTCATTAGTTCAACCTGAATGTTTTGGTTGTGTAGTTTTACATTAACAATTTTGTCACTTCAATGCTCCTTGTGCATATTTTCTCATGTCCAATCTACTTTAAGACAAACAATGAATTGCAAAGTCATTGACCTTGGCTACATACATGCAGAATAGATTAATTGTACCAGTGTACTCCAGGGCATTAAGTTCTTTATTTAATGGCTGATTCTGTTCATAATCAAAACCAAGGCCATCATCAGCTTCAGTAAATTGACATATGTGAAACTCCTGCTCCTCGTTTCCGTATCCAAGAGAATTCTGTAAAAGAGATAGTGCCAGACAAGCACTAGCCATGGCTGCACCAATTATTAAAAAGCATGTCAAGGTAAACTGGTTGAAATATCAACTGACTTTAGCATTGTCAATCCATTTTGAAACAAGTACTCATTTCATTTGTCTCCTTGAAGGTGAATAAGCCAAGTACCCAAGTTCATATTATTAAATCCAGCCCTCTTATGTCAGTGGCAGAATTATAGATGCACTTTTTATAGTATCTAACCAAAAGCCAAGATTTATACGTTGCTAGAAGCATTAAAGTTTGATCACAAGCTGAGGCTGAGTTACACATTAAGCTGAGGCTGAGTTACACATTTACCTGAGGGCTTCATCCTCATTGTGCACTGCACTTTACCACACTGAAACCACTTTACCATATCAGCCATGTTTTTACAAGTTCTTATAACTGACAGTGAGAAGTGAGAATGTAAACTGCAGAAGCACTGGCCTAATCTTCAGTCTTCCCTGGACTTCAGGTGGTACTAATATAAAAGTCCTTGTTCAAAAGAGGTCATAATGACAAGCCCAGCAATTACAGACCAGTCAGTTTAACTTCATTTGTGGGGAAACCTGGAGAACAATAAATCAGGATAGGATTAATGGTCACATGAACAAACATGGGTGAATTAGTCAGTCTGAATTTCTTAACGTAATTCATGCTTAACTAACTTGCTGATGGTAACAGCAGGGTTGAGGAGGGTAATACTGATGTGCCGCACATGGACTTCCAAAAGTACCACACAACAGACTTGTGATAATAGTTATAGCTCATGGAATAAAAACAGTAGCAACATTGATTCAAAATTGGCTGAGTGACAGGAATATCTTTCTTTCTGGAGGAATGTTTGTAGCGGAGTTCCCCAGGGATTGATATTGGGACCCTTGCTTTTCCAGATATAAAGCAAAGTAATGATCTAGACCTTGGCGTGGAGGGGACACATTTGCAGATGACCCAAAACTTAGAAACAGTATAAATTGAGAGGAGAATAGTGTAAAACTTCAAAAGGACATTGACAAATTGGTAGACTGGGTGGATAGATGGCAAATGATGTTCAATGCAGATGAAAAGTGATATATTTTGGTAGAAGAATCTTGGACATATGAAGGTTACATATAAAAAACAGACAACATGCAAACACAATGGGTCATGTTACTTTTTTTCTGTAACGTAATGGTTCTGTGATACTGTCAGTTGTCTCATACATATCAAATGGTCACTAGGAAGAGCCTTATACAATCCACATAGTACTTCATTTCATCCAAAAATCTGCTGCTCATATCCTAACTTACATCAGATCTCATTTCCTTATCACTCGTGCTTGCTGACCTACACCAGCTCCCTGTCTGACAAGGCTAATATATAATCAAAATTCTCAAGTTAAAATCACTCTATGGTATTGCCCTTCGCAGGCTAATCTCCTCCGGCCCTGTAACCTATTCAAAAATTTCTCAATTCCCCCAATTCTGGTTTCTTCAGGATCGCCAGTGTTCATCAATCCATCAGTGATAGTCATGTCTTCAGCTACTTGGGCTGTATTTCCCTCCCTAAACCTCTCCAACTCATCTACCTTGTGTCAGGGCACTTAGGGAAGGTTAATGTAAGGAGGACCTTACCTTAAAAAAAACATTCTTGTCACTTGTTTAACAATTTCACAAGGCTTGCTGCCACGTTTTATTTGATAACCCTCCTTAAGTGCTTTGACACATTCTATTACCCAAATGGCACTATGTGGGGGAGTCATTGCCACAGCAGTACTGAACTATTAGTTCAGAGGCACAAACTAATGCTCTGGGGGTTTGGGTTCAAAATCCCACCACGCTAGTTGGAAGAATGTAGCTTTGATTAATAAATACTTTTAAGTAAACAGAAAGTCTCGGTAACGGTAACAAAGAAATCATTGTTGACATTCTTATTAGCTAGGGGGATCAAAAGTTAGAGGGTAGATGGGAATACGGGAATATGAAATTTGGAACACAAACTGATCGTGTGTACTTCCTGAGTTAGCAGAGCAGGCTGAATGAGTCAAATGATCTGCTCCTAATTTGTACATTCATACAGTCACTAAAAAGCCATCTGATTCACAAAGGTCCTTTAGGGAAAGAAATCTGCCATCCTTACCTGGATTTGGCTGCATGTGACTCCAGGCCCATAGCAATGTGGTTGACTCTTTAACTGCCCTCTAGATTTGGCCTAGGAGTCACTCAGCTCAAGGGCAACTAGGGACTGGCAACAAATGCTGACCTCTCTGGCGATGACCATGTTCCCATGAAAGAATAAAGGAAAAAAAATTGTTGTTGCCACCAAAAGGCTTACCATTTCCCTTATTTGTAATGACAGCTTAGCGAATAAGTATTAACAAAAAGTAAACTATTCCCCTTCATAGAATCCAGACCAAAATAATTCAAATGAAAATGCAAGTAGTAGTTTGCTATCAGAACGATGAAAACTCAGTATCAAGTTTGTTAGATAATCGCTTCTGTGAAGCAATTCTGATGTTTTATTAGATTAACAACACTATATTAATACAAGTGATTGTATTGTTCTGCTGCAGTATTTCATGACTTCAAGGCCAGGCTGTGCAACTGTTATACTTCCTAGATCAGATTTGTGATTCCTTCCCGAAATTTCAGGCATTCAGGTGTACCAGATAGGGTTTTTACCACAGTCGAAGATAGTGTCATGGTCATCATCATTGAAGCTAGTTTTTAATTCCAGATTTCTGGACTGAATTTAAATCACGCAGCAGCCTCCATGGTGAGATTCAAACTACTGGCCCAACAGCATTAGCCTGAGTCCCTGGATTACTAGTCTAGCAACATTACCATAATGCTGCAGTCTCCCCATAGATCGTCCTGCTTCCACAGGTTTATGGAACTGTCAAACTGACTGTGCAAATGGCTACCAGATCACCCTCAGAGGCTTAAATAAAGTTGCTCTCCCAACACTGACAGGATTTTCAACGCGACGTACAGGGTGGCCAGTGATTCAGGAGGTCATCTGTACCACCATGGCAGCATCCTGGAACCTGCAGAGCTCTCAATGTAAAAACATGCATGGTCACCTCCATTTCTCCCCAGGGTCACTGTCCACTGTTTCCCCATTCAACCCTGGCAGAACCCTCATTTAGTCTGATTCCCTCTTACAATCTAATCTGCTATTATCTTCAGAAGCTATTGATACCACCCAGACTTCCTGTATCTCAGGACCTCCTCAACCACCGTTTTGCCCACCAGGACCCACTTTCTCCCCATCCCACTTTGCATCCATCCCTCCATTCCTTTTTCCTCTTCCTTCCCTATCCCCTCATTCACCAGCCCTCCCTCTTCTCCACTCATCCTCCCATCTTTTCTTCACTCATTCTGCCACATCCTCACTCCCTCCTTTCCAACCCCATTCTCCTTCAGCTTGCTTTTCCTCCTTCCCCCATCTCCTCCCTCAAACTTCCTCTAACCTCCCTTCTCCTCTACTTGCCTACTGGCCTCCTCTATGCCTTCCAATCCTGGCATTTGTCACTCCTCACTCATCCACTCTCCCCTTTCCACACCAACAACAGCCCTCCCCATCTCTGTCCCACTCCCCTTTATAATCCCTGCCCTCTCCCATCTCTCTCTCTCTCTCTCTCCCCCCGCCTCTCCC
>NC_063335.1:41620333-41650121 GCF_021869965.1 Rhincodon typus
AGCTGGGTCCTAGCGCCCTCTGCAGGTCATTGACCCTGAGTGAAGGCAGCAGCAGGATGGGCAGTCAGTTCGCATGCTCGCATTGGTGTATCATAACCTCTCTGAGCATGATGATTAAAAAGTGTTTATACTTGTGTCACTGTTATGAATCCCTTGATTATTGGGATATATTACACAAGTATAAAACAAACGTAAAAGGTCTAGGCCCGAAATGTCAGCCTTCCTGCTCCTATGATGCTGCTTGGCCTGCTGTGTTCATCCAGCTCTACACCTTGTTATCTCATAAAATATTAACGTCGGCTGATCCAGTTCTTCTCCAAAATATGTCGCAGTCAGTTCAGAAACTATTTTCTGCAACGTATTTTAATTGCTGCCAAACTAAAGGGGGCAATGGAAACCAGCTCATACACTTTACACAAATGCGTTTCTCCAAAATTCCCCTCAAGACAAAAAAATGCACTATCCATTGAGCTACAAGTTATCCAAGTTAAATGGTCAACAAATAAAAATTATCATCGTAAACAAAACTCTGATAATTCTAAAATAAAACAAAGAATTATCCATATTCAAGATCTGAATCTGTGGCGGCACGGTGGCTCAGTGGTTAGCACTGCTGCCTCACAGTGCCAGGGACCTGGGTTGGATTCCACCCTCGGGAGACTGTCTGTGAGGAGTTTGCGCATTCTCCCCGTGTCTGTGTGGGTTTCCTCCGTGTTTCCTTCCACAGTCCAAAGATGTTCAGGGTACATGGATTGACCATGCTAAAATTTCCAATAGTGTCCAGGGATGTACAGGCTTGGTGGTTTAGCCATGGGAAATGCAGGGTTATGGGGTGGGATACTCTTTGGAGGGTCAGTGTGGATTTGAAGGGCCAAATAGCCTGTTTCCACACTGTAGGGATTCTGTGAAACAAAAGCACAAATTGCTGGAGAAATTCAGCAGGTCTGGCACCATATGTGAAAAGAAAGCAGAGTGATTGTTTGTCCTCACCAATCTGAAATGTCTACTCTACTTTCTCTCCACAGATACTGCCAGACGTGCTGAGTTTCTCCAGCAGTTCCTGTTTTTATTGCTGTGATAATTCCAGCCTGTTCCACCTTCATCAATCTCTGCACATGCATTTCATCTATTAACCCTAAAGCATTCAGTCCTATATGGCATGTGTGCAAGTTGTTCTCATTTTGTCTGGTACCTACTCATTCCTGGGGTGATGTTCTCTTTGTGGGTGATATTTTCTGTCTGGAGAATTACTTTCCCGTGGTGATTATTTGATCAGATCAATGTCACTGCTGGGTTGATTGTTTCCAGAGCACATCAAGCTGCAATTGCTGTTTTCTTATTCAAGTTAAAGCTGCTTCATGTTCTATGGACTAAAACCAATGTTTAGCAGTGCATTTCGAATAGAATAGAATAGAATAG
Organism: Rhincodon typus; assembly: GCF_021869965.1. Classification (NCBI taxonomy): domain Eukaryota; kingdom Metazoa; phylum Chordata; class Chondrichthyes; order Orectolobiformes; family Rhincodontidae; genus Rhincodon; species Rhincodon typus. Next base: position 41,621,753 of record NC_063335.1, read on the forward strand.
AATATCCTTTATTGTCATGTGTACTCAAGTATGGAAGTACAAGAGTACAGTGAAAAGTTTACAATGTTACCCCATATAGCCCCATCTTAGGTGCAAAGTACCGAGGTGCAGATCTTAGATACAAAATACAGAAATAAAGGGAAAAAGAGATGGAAAAGATGTTACATTACATACTGTTGCTTATAGTATAAGTTAGAAAAATGAGAATAAAGTTAGAAAGATAAGCATTACAGTCTTTCAGTAGATCAGCACAGGTTGCTTCCACATATGGTCTGCCCAGACTTGCAAACTGCTGATAACCGGCACCTGTCCCCAGTCCAACAACCGTCCCTGCCCTGCTAGGGCCTCCAGGCCACTGACTGTCCCCACTGTGCTAGAGTGTCCAGTCCGCTGGCCATCCTTGCATTGCTCAGGTCTCCAGCCCGCTGGCCATCCCCTCTCCACTTGGGCCTCCAGTCCACTCGACTTCAGGAGGGAACACCTAAAGGGGAAAAAAAAGGGAATAAAGAAGAAAACAGGGAATAAACAGAAAGAGCAGAGGAGTTCCAGTTGGAGCAGCCTACTCTGCCATCATCTTGACTGAAAAGACATTTAAATAGATGCTTACACTCTGATGACCAATTATGCAAAAACTTAGCTGGATATTTGCACTGCTTGCACATTTGTTGGCCACTGTATTTCTGCTACAGCTCTCATCTTGTCAAGATCCAGGCAAAGTCTTTTTGCTATCATTACATGACCTATATATTTGACTTTAAGATCTTCAGTTGCAACTTTTTCTTCTTTTACCATGCTTTCTTTCCTTCTTTGTTACTGGGATGTGAGTGACATTGGCTAGATCAGCATTTATTGCTTATCCCCAATTGCCTTTAAGAATTTGGTGGTGATCTGGCATTTGAAATCATTACAATCATGGGGTGCAAAGAGAGTGTTGCAAGGAAGAGAGTATCAGGTTTATGATCTAATGACAGTTAAGGATAGGCAATACATTTCCAGGTCAAGATGATGTGTGGCTCAGAGGAGAACTTGGAGTTTGTGCTGTTCCTGTGCATCTGCTATCCTTGTCTTTTTAGATGCTCGTGGTTGTGGGGTTGGAAGGTACTGTCTAAGGAGGCTTGGTGAAGTTCTGTAGTGCAAGTTATACTTGGTGCACGCTGCTGCAACTAAGCATTATTAATGAAGGGAGTGAATGTTTGTCGATGTGGTGCCAATCAAGTGCGTTGTTTTTCCCTGGACCATATTAAATTTTTTAAGTGTTGTTGCAGCTGCATCCAGGCATATGGAGAGATTCCATAATGCTCTTGACTTGTGCCTCATAGCTGGTGGACAGGCTTTGGGGAGTAAGGGGGTGGGTTACTCACCACTTTTCATTTATTACACTTTGCTGTTTTGTGTGATGACTCCATCTTTCAGCTTCTCTAAAAGCATTTTTTGGTGTTCTTTGCTTTCTTTCCAGCGTTGGGTCTCCTGGGTTGTTAGAGTGCAAGTCCTCTTTCTTGTCTTTCAGGTTGAACCTGAGGGCAACTGGAGCTGTCCTCAGGAGATGCTGAGGTGGTTTCACACTCAGATCTACTTTGAGATGATGTTCACCAGGAAGATCTTCAAGACCTGTAAGGTCATCCTTGTAACCTTCCATGATCTATTCAGCTTTCAATGGCTGAATATCCTGCAAATCTCCTCTGGCATGTGTGGGGTTGCCAGTCCAAGCTTTGGACTTGTTTCACTTGAGGTGAGTGATTTTTTTTAACATCCTCTGTCTGGAACAGCAGCTCTTCAGTCTGCCTATTGCATTGAGTGTCTCATCTTCCTTTGTCCTCTTGGGATGCATCTTGTTCTAAAATGTAGCCTCAAACTTACCTAAAAGTGATTAACTTTTGTGTCATCATCTCTTTGCAAAGCTCGTAATGTTGTATGAAGCACCAAAGTATATGTGACGCTTCATATTTGTAGGATGCTGTCCTTCTGAAATCATCAGTCTAACAGTTATCTTTATGCAAACCTAATGTATCAGTGTTGAGTGATCTGTCAGAATAATTGATGGACACCTCTCCAGCAGCCATCTTTAAGGGCTTTCTTTGATTCTTTCCAGCTGAAAACCTGAATGCAAAATGAGTCAGCTTCTTGCATTTAGAGTATTGCTCTCTGAATGCTTTGCATATTTCTGTTTCTTTTGTGTGATATTGTTGGCAATATTTACATTCTATCCCCTAGCCTTAATGTTTCTGCTGGCTCTTCTGTAAATCTTTTCTTTCATTTTTTTCAATTATATTGTTCTTGTTTGGAATGCAATGTGCCTCAGGATAATGCAAAACTTGTCTATTCTCCAATTAATACGCTTTAGCTAACGATTGAACAATGTCAGAATATCTGCACATGTCAAAAGCTGTCTTAAAACTATGTTTCTCCTTCCTCAGTGGACCTGCTTATTCAATGGTATTTCTTATACCTAATACAATCATATTTTGATGAGATTATCTCTCAATTGTCCAAACGTACAAATATCAGCATGATATTTCAATGCCATGGGACATTGTTCAGTAATCCCCAATTCCACTGAGCTCTGATGTTGACCACATACCGTTCTTAAGTACTATTAACCTTATTACATACTGTATATTAATAAGTTTATTAATGGTCATATATATTACACAATAAGTGAGTTTGTGGATGACACAAAGGTTGGCCAGGTAGTAGACAGTGAGAAAGAATGTCTTAAGTTACAGGAGTATATACACTGATTGTTCTGATGAGTAGATCAGTGGCAGATAGAATTTAACTCTGTTAAGTTTGAGGTAATATACTTTCGAAGAAGTAACAAAACAAGGGAGCACTCAATGAATGACATGAGACTACAAAGCTCAGAGAAATAGAGGGTCCTTGGTTGCTTGTCCATACATCTCTGAAGGTTAATAGGGTAAGTAAGAAGGCATGCAGGACACTTACATTTCTTTGTTCAAGCATAGATTATAAGAACAGAGAGGTTATATTAGAGTTGTATGGAACTTTAGTTAGGCCACGGCTGAGTACTGTGTGCAGTTTTGGTCACCACACTATAGAAGGATGTGATTGCACTGAAGGGAGTACAGAGGGGATTCACCAGGATGTTGCCTTTGATAGATCACTTAAGCAATGAAGGGTGGGTGAATAATCTTGGGGGGTTTTTTGGAGCAGAGAATGTTGAGGGGTATCTGACACAGGTGTATAAGATTGTGAGGGCATTGACAGGGTGGATAGAAAGGAACTTTCCCCCTTAGTTGAAGGTTCAATGAAAGGGGCACACTTTCAAAGTTAAAGGCAGGAGCATTAAAGGGGAGTTGAGGAAAATCTTTTTTCATGCAGGATCTGGTGGGGGAATGCATTGTCTGTGAATGCAACTGAGGTGGGTAACTTCACAATATTTAAAAAGTACTTGGATGAGCATTTGAAATACCGTAGCATTCAAGACTATGGACTTTGTGCTGGAAAGTGGACTAGTGTAGATTTAGTGTAGTTTCAGCAGTTCAGCCTTGATAGTCCAAAGGGCATCCTATGTACTGCATGATTCTATGATTCTATGAGAGGTCAAATTCTATCTTCAAAGCCTTCAAATTCTTTTGTGTCTGAGATTTCTACTTCTCGTTGAGGTTTAGGATGCAATACAGATTGTAGCTTACTTTCCCCAGCATGGATCAAAGTTTCTACTCTTACTTGCACAGTTATTTTGTTTAATTCTGTAGCTATTTCACAGTTTTGCCACTGAGAATGGAAATAAATCCAGTTCTGTTTTCAGATTTCCCGTAATTCCAAAGCAGCACGTACTGGAAAGATCATAGACATCTGATTCAGCCAGCACTTCAGAATTGCATACTGCAGTTTTAATTTTTCCTTGCTTCTGTTTTACAATAGCTGGCGCATTTACGGCTCTGAAATTAATTTGATCTCAGCTTCACATTTCTGAAACTATGGGTAAAATTTTTTTGATACTTGGTGTGGAGGCAGGCTTAAAACTGAGAGGTACTTCTGCTCAGGGATGGATCAGATTTTGTCATGCAATTACATTCTTCTCAGCTCATTATTATGCATGTAAGGTTATGCACCAAATTTCACAGATTCATAGATTCGTATAGCGCAGAAAAGGCCCTCTGGCCCATCAAGACTGCATCTATATAACTACCACTAAAAGTGTGCTAATCCCAATTTCCTGCACTTGTCCCATATCCTTGAATGTTATGATATTTGAAGTACTCATCCAAACATTTTTTAAAGATTGTAAAGTTTTCAGCCTCTACTACCTTCCTAGACTGTGCATTTGTGATTCCCACCACCCGTTGAGTGAAAAAGTTTTTTTCCAAATCATCTCTGAATCTCCTGCCCCTTACCCTACAACTGTGCCCTCTTATGATTCACCCTTCAACCAGGGAGAACAGCTGCTATGTATTCACTCTGGCCATATCCCCCATAATCTTATATACCTGAATCATGTCCCACCTCAGCAGTCTTCTCTGCTCTAAAGAAAAGCATCGGTGGTGGAGGGAATGGATGCTTGTAAATGATTCGCAGCACATCCACAAGCATCGACTCCCTCCACCACCAATGCTCAGTGGCAGCAGTGTGTACTATCTACAAGATTCACTGCAGAAATTCACCAAAGATTCTCAGACAGCACTTTCCAAACTCACAACCACTTCCATCTAGAAGGACAAGGGCAACAGACATATGGGAACACCACCTCCTTCAAGTTCCCCTCCAAGCCACTTATGCAAGGGGAACAGAGCTGCACACAATACTGCAGGTGAGCTCCCATCAGTGCTCGACCCAATTGAAGAAAGACAATTTTACTCCCATGCTCAGGTCGTCTTGCCTCATGTACAAGATGAGGACCAAAACAAGCGATTCCTCGACATAGTTTAGATCCTCTTCACATTTATCAGGTTTAGAGTGCAAGGAACAGTGAACAAAATTGTCTATGTCAACTTCCATTAAATGGCACCTTTGACAAAAAAAAGTATCTCCCTCGACACTTCATAGTGCCAACTTAGCATTCATTTTGCAAAAAATTGAGGTTTTGCACCCCAGTCAACCATTGGCATGTAAATCAAAACAATTAAATTTCAAAACAATATATCTAGGAATGTCACTTTTCCCCTTCCTTTTCTTCCCATTCTTAGTTTGAACAGTACTAGACGTCATAACCCTTGTATCTTCAATGTTACAGCTGCCAATTAATATTTTCCCTAAATGTGAATTTTTCTTTTATGAGCTGAGGCTTCAGCAAATATAGCACCATTTTCTCCTGTCATTTATGTTGATGTGCTTGTTTGAAATTTTCCAATCTTGTGTTTGTCTTGATGAACGAACAATGAGAAAAATTGACAATGTTTCTCTTTTCAGCAATATTAAATCACAAACATTGGTACATGCCAAAAGTGGTTCAGTATCTGTTAGAAAGCTTTCTGGCTCTGTTTCTTAATCTCTGTTTTTTATCATTGCCTCAAACAATAACTTCAGACAGGTTTTAGAGCCAATGTTCTAAGTTCGTACCAGAAGCAGCAATTGGAAACGCATCTGTGGCGCAACTTACTTGAGAAATAGGTAAGCAAATAACTGGTTAAAATACTTACAAACTATGTCTGTATCAAGGCCAGAGATTGCAATAATGATAAAACGAGAGTTACAGCCTTTGTATTTGAATGAATGCGTAACTTATTGCAAAATGGATGAATCTTTAGCATGGATAGAAATAAATTTGTATGACCTGATAGCCATTACAGAGACATGGCTGCAAGGTGACCAAGGCTGAGTCCTGAGTATTGAAGAATATTTGCCATTTTACAAAGACAGGATTCCGGGAAAAGGTGTTGGGATGGTTCTTTCAATTAAGAATGTCATTAGTACAGACAGTTAACCTCAGCTCAAAAGACCAAGTTGTAGAATCAGTTTGGGTAGAGATAAGAAATAAGAAAGGTAATAGGTCATTTGTGGGAGTAGTTTATAGATCTCCCAACAGTAGTTATACTGTAGGGCAGAATATATAGTAAGAAATATGTGGGGCATGTAAGAAAGATACAATAAAAATCATGATAACAGGATATCAATTTAAATGTAGAATGGATGAATCAGATTGGCAAAGATAGCCTGGAAACTGAATTCATAGAGTGCATTCAGGACAACTCCATAGAGCAATATATTCTGGAGACAACCAGGGAGCAGGCTATTCTTGGTCTTGTAATGTGAAATAAGAAGGATTAATCTGCAGGACCTCTTTAGGGTAATGTCCTAAGCCCAATCATCTTCGGCTGCTTCATCAATAAACTTCCTTCCATTGTAAGGTCAGACGTGGGGATAATTGCTTATGATTATGCAATGGTTAAACATCATTTGTGGCTCCTTAGATACTGAAGCAGTCCATGTTCAAATGTAACAAGAGCTGGATAATATCCAGGTTTGGGCTGAAAAGTAGCAAATACCATGCAAATGCCAAGCAAAGACCATCTTTAACAAAAGACAATTACACATCACCCCTTGATAATTAATACGTTATCATCACTGAATCCACCTTGGGAGTTACCATTGACAAGAAACTGAATTGGACTACCACAAGTCAGGAGTGTGTTGGAATACTCTCCAGTTGCCTGAGTGAGTATAGCTTCAACAGTGCTTTTCAGCTACAGCTTGAACATGCCATTGAGCCCCCAAACATCCCCATTCCTTAAGTTCCACAGGATCTACACTTCCACCAGTCCCCCAATGAAACTATCTACACACACCAATACCTGCCTACCTTTTCCACCCAGTCCTTAGCATATGAGGTGACTATGCCTGGTGTGGTCATACACTACCGACACCCAAAGAAAACAGCACAGGAACAGGTCCTTTGGCCCTCCAAGCCTGCCTAGCCATATTTTGCCCTCCATCCTAAAACTGCCTTCACATACACGATCCACATCCCTCTATTCCCTTCCTATTCATGTATTCGTCCAAGTGCTTCTTGAATGTTGCTATTGTATCTGCTTCCACCACTTCCCCCAGCAGTACGTTCCAGGCACTCACTACATTTTGTGTGAAAAACCTGCCTTGCGCATCTCTTTTAACCTTCCCCCTTCACACCTTGAACCTATGTCCCCTAGTAATTGACCCTTCACCCTGGGAAAAGCCTCAAACTTTCCATTCTATCCATGCCATTCATAATCTTATAAACTTCTATCAGGTCGCCCCTCAACCTCCTGAGTTCCAGTGAAAACAAACCCAGGCTATCCAACCTTTCTTCACAGCTAAAACCCCCATAACAGGCATGATCCTGGTAAATCATTTCCGTATCCTCTCCGAAGCATCCACATCCTTCTGGTAGTGTGGTGACCAGAACTGTATGCAATACTCCAAGTGTGGCCTAACTAATGTTCTATAAAGCTACAGTATAACATGTCTATTCTTATACCCAATGCCCCCCTTAAAACAGGATAGTCATGACTGTGGACCTCCTTTATGCATTACACCCTTAACAGCCATGCGTTACAGTATGCACCCCTTGCAAATCCTGCTGTTTCCCCCTTCACAATTTTACTTCCCTACAGCATCAAGGTCCCATTGCCAAAGAATAATCTGCTGAGAGTCAGCGCTGTGGCACTGGCACATGCACCCTCCACCCTTCACCCATACCTGACAGTTTACCTACTATGACATGACCGGATGGCCCCTGGACAAGGTATCTTCTGATCCCTGACTGGTGCCTATAAATTGTCCCAGCTGCATTAGTCCTATCTCCCTGGAAGGACCACTTTGGAGCCAACAAATTAACCACTCACTGATAAAACTCCAGTCAGACTCCTTACTGTGGCCAATGGCCTTGATTTGTATGGGAGGTGCCCTTGACTTACTGTGCCAGGACCACCTGACTGACGGGTGCCTTCACAGACCTCACTGAGGCATGCTGCTTGCTTGCTGCTTGTGCAGATGTGAGATTGACATAGCAGATTGCCATTTTAATAAATGTATGACCCTTGACTGAGTACTGCTTAGCAGCAAGGTAAGCAGCCTGTTTTTGTGACTGTGCTAATTGGTGTAGCAAGGCAAGTCAAGGCAAGGCAGGGGTGTTTTGAACGTGCAGATAGGCATCAAGTCAGCGAGCACCAAGACAGAAAGCGAGCAGCTCTGAGAGGCAGTCTGGTGCAGTCTCCAAGCTGGGCACCTGTGCCCAGACAGAAGATGTTCCTGATGTAACCTTTCAATGCCACTGTACTGGAAATGCAAGTTGTGCTTCCAGAGTATGCTGCTGGTACACTGGCGAAGTGCCAGGATGGTCGTGCAGGATGCCAATGTCTCTGCATGAGGAATGTGTGTAGGGCTGGTGCCAATAGATAGTGCCCTGGACTACAGTTTGGTTGTAGTATTATACACGTTATTCAGAGCAAGTGGCAAGCTAAATCCACCAGGTACGCACTCTTGTCAAGTTTTCATGCTGCCAAGCATGTTTAGCAAGTTTGGTAAGATGGGAGTCTTTCAATGAGATGAGTTTTGCATTCAACAAGCATTATTCCCAATCAATTGGCATTTTGTCACTGCCTAGTGAAGATCTTGCAATGCTGCTTTTAAAAAGCACTAAATGGTGGAGCAAGAGGATCTCTATGCTGAGATGGGCCGTGTTGGATTTCTCATCCAATTCTGCCACAGATCTCGCCATAGATCACAATCGCTCAGAACCCTACAAGATTCAGCTCAATGAGGGCCTTTCAGAACGATGTGAAGATAATCATGAGAGATTTTAATCTACACATTAACTAGAAAAGTCAGATAGGTAAATGGAGCCCAGGGAGGAGCTCATAGAATGTTTAGAGTCACAGAGGCATATCACAGAAACAGACCCCTCGGTCCAAATTGTCCAACACTGATCAGACATCCCAATTTGACCTGGTCCCATTTGCCAGCATTTGGCCCTGTGTCCTCTAAACACTTCATATTCATATACCCATCCAGATGCCTTTTAAATGTTGTATTGTACCCAACTCTATCACTTCCTCTGGTAGCTCGTTGCATACACGCACGACTCTCTGCGTCAAAATGTTACCCCTCAGGTCCTTTTTAAATTTTTCCCCCCTCACTTTAAACCTGTGCCCTCCAGTTTTGCACTTATCCCAACCTCAGAAAAAAGATCATGGCTTGTCATCCTATCAGTGACTTTCATGATTTTATAAACCTCTCTAAAGTCACCCCTCAGCCTCTGACACTCCAGGGTAAAAAGCCACAGTCTATTCACCTCTCACTATAACTCAAACCCTTCAGTCCCAGCAACATCATTATAAATCTTTTCAGTGCCACCTCAAGTTTAATAATATCCTTCCTTTAGAAGAACAACCAGAACTGTATGGAGTATTCTACAAGTGGCCTCACCAATGTCCTGTATAGCTGTAATGTAATGTCCTAATTCCTTTATTCAATGTTCTGACCAATGAAGGCAACGGTGCCAAATGCCTTCTTCTTGGGACAGTTTCTTAGAATAGCATGTTTTGGAGTTGACCAGAGAGCAGGTTATACTAAATCTGGTATTGTGCAACAAGATAGGATTGATTAATGATCTTATAATGTAGGTGCCTCTAGGTAACAGCGATCATAAAATCATTAAAGTTTATTTTCAGTTTGACGGAAGGTAGGAGTGGATCTGAGACTATCTTATTACATTTAAATCAGAACAATTAAGAAGGCATGAAAAGCAAGCTGGTGACAGAAAATTGGCAAATTAGGTTAAAGGATAGAGATGCAGTGACAGACATTTACAGGAATATTTTAGAATATATAAGATTTTCCTTACACAGGGTAAGAAAAGATCCAAGGGATAGACTCACCATCAAATGTTAACTAGAAATGTTAAAGATTATAAATTCATATAATTGTGAAAAGACAAGTGACAAATCATAAGATTGAATATAATATATAAAATAGTAAGGAATAGCTTTAAAAAAGAGGCGGGGGCAGGGGAAGCATGAGAGAAAACTAACCAGAAGTATAACAATAAATAGTATAGGTTTCCATAAATAATTCAAAAAGACTTAGTGAAGTGAGCAATGGTCTACTGAATGTAAGACAGTTGTTTTAACAACAGAAAATAAGAAAATGGCAGACAAATTTATCAGGTACTTTGCATTGATCTTCACTATAGAGGATACATCCAGAAGTGATAAATCAAGAAATGGGAGGGAGGAACTCAGGCAAATTACAATCGCGAGAGAAGTGGTACTTGTAAATTATTGGAGCTGCAGGCTGACAAGTGACCAGGCTTCATCATCTTAAAATAAATAGCTAGTGAGAGAATTTATGCATTGGTTTTAACTTTGCAAACTTATCGATCACTGGAAGATCACTTTAGATTGAAAGATAGCAAATATAACAGCTTTATTAAAAAGGAAGACTGAAAGCAAAAATTTATAGACCAGTTAGCATTTATCATAGGGAGAATCTCAGAAGTTATTATTAAAGAGGAAAACACAGGCCACTTTGATAAGTTCAAGGTAATCAGGGAGCATCAACATAAATATTGAAAGTCATGCTTGAACAATCTATTGCTGAGTTAACAAATGCTTTGGATAAATGCGAACTGGTGGATTTACTTTACTTGGATTCCCTGAAGTCATTAGATAAAATGCCATATCAAAGGTTATTGAGAGAAAAATAAAAGCTCATGGTATAGGTTGCAGCATAGACAGAATATTTGCTACCAGAAATCAGAATTGGCAAGAATGGGTCTTTTCCAGGTGTACCAAGTGATGTGCCGTGGTGTTTAGTGCTGGGACTTCAACTGTATACGAATGACTTAGATGAAGGGATGGAAGGTATGTCTATCAGACAACGGGTAGGAAATTGCAGAGATCTGCATTGCAGAGGGATCGAAGTGTCTGAGTACATAAATCACAAAAGGTTGGTATATAGGTGCAATGTGTACTTAGGAAAGCTGAAAAAAATGTTATTATTGTCATGAAGGTAATTGATTGCAAACACAAGATTATGTTTCAGTTATGTATCGCACTGATGAAACTACATCTGGAATAATGTACAGAATATTGACCTCTTTATTTAAGGAAGGATATAAATGAATTGGAAACAGTTCAGACAAGGTTTACCAGGCACCAGAAATGGGTGGGTTGTCAATTGAGGAAAGGTCGGACAGGCTATGTTTGTTTCCACTGCAGTTTAGAAAGATAATAGGTAACTTTATTGGCAAGTATAAGATCGTGAGTGGGCTTGACAGAGTGAGTGCAGAGAGGACATTCCCTGTTATGGGAGAATCTAGAAAAGGGGTTACTGTTTAAAAATCAGGGGTCAACCAATTAAACATATTTTCTTTTTTCTAACTGAGGGTTGTGAATCTTTGGAACTCTCCCTGAAAAGGTGGCGGAAGCCAGTTCATAAATATTTGTAAGACACAGAACAGATTCTTGTTAAGCAAGGAGATGAAAGGTTATTAGAGTGGACAAGCTTGTAAATTTGAGGTTGCAATCAGATTGCGCATGATCTTATTGAATGGCCTTTGCTTACTCCTTATTCATATGCTCATATTACCTCACATTCTCCTCAATTTGAAAGAATATAATTGCATTCTATTTAATCCTTCCACATAGGATAATCCCTCCATCCCAGGAATTAATTTGGTGAGCCTTTGTTGCACTCCCTCTGTGGCAAGTATATCTTTCTTTAAGCAATAAGGAGACCAAATCATGAAAGCTGTATTTCCAATTGTAGTGAGAGACCTTTAGTTTCATATTCAAACCCTCTTGTGATTGATGCCAACAGACTATTTGCTGTAATTGCTAGCTATATGTTAATTTTCAATGACTTCTGAACAAGTCTTTAAGCACTTTGTGCGTTCAGTGACAAGCATTACATTGTGAAACATTGTACAATTTTCATTGTAAAGTGATGTGCGGATATACAGTAGAATTGTTGGATCTCTGAGAAACCATCGCCACACAGTGATCCCACAAGCTTAATTGCTCTTTATTATGTAGAGTGTCAACAGCACATATATATTGCCCATCCCTCACTGGCCTTGAAAAGGCATTGAAGTTCAATGCTTCCCACGATCTCACTATTTTATAAATACTCTGCATTTGTTGTTCCTGCTAAAGTGGATAATCACATTTTTCTCCACGTTGTATTCTATCTGTCAAATTTTTGTTCATTTAGTCTCTCCAAACCATCCTCCTTACAACTCACAGTTCCACCTGGTTTTACGCCATGTGCAAATTTGAAAATATCAGCTAATTTTCCCATTTAATTCATTAACATGGGTTGTGAATAGCTGGGTCCAAATAACACCAAATTTTCTGGTACACCACCAGTCACAGCCTGCCAACCTGAAAACACCCCATGAATTCCAACTCTGTTAACCTGAACAGTTATGGTGCAGGAGACTATTCAGCTCATCATCTCTGTTCTGTGTCTCCAAGTGAGCATCATGACTTAATGCCATTCTCCCACATTTTCCACTAATCCTGCACATTATTTAATATTCTAATGACCTCTTGAATGTTCCCATTGAACCAGTCTCCACCACACTTTGAGGTGGCACAATTCAGACTGAACCACTCGCGTAAAAAGTGCTTTCTTACATCACATTTACTTCTTCCACAAACCATTTTAAATTTTTCCTCTGATTCTTGATGCATTTACAAACATAAGTTACTCGCTCATCCCTGGGACCATCCGCTTCTGCACTCACTCCATTGTGTTCACATGCTTCCAAGTGTATAGTGCACAGAACCACATGCAATACTCCATCTGAGGTCAAACTTGTGTCATGTACAGGTTAAATATAATCTCCCTGCTCTTGTTCACTTTATACCAGTTAACAAAGCCTAGGATACTATATGCTTTATTATCTGCACTCTCCACTTTTCCTGCCATCTTTAGTAATTTATGCACATGTTTTATCAGCTCCTGCACACCCTTTTGAAGTAATACCCTTTATTTTGTTCTACCAAAATGTATCACCTGACATTTCTCTGCATTGAAATTCATCTGCTACCTATCCACCGACTCCACCAACTTGTCAATATATTTCTGAAGTTCTATACTGTCCTCCTCACCCTTGCACTCTTAAGATCGAGATCATTAATATAAAGCAGGAAAGGGTTCCAACACGGCCTGAAGAACCTCAGTACAAATCTTCCTCCAACTTGACGAACATTCATGAGTTGCTATGCTCTGTTTTTTAAATTGCTACCATCCAGCGCTAAACTCAGGCAGCATATTTTCCCAGAGCCATGTTTCTAATTTTTGTTAAAGCTGTGTTTGGGTCCTTATTGAAAGCCTTCTGAAAATCTACATTCACCAATTCTCTGCTATATATTCTGGTAATTATATCCTCAAAAAATTTTGAATAGGTTTGAGATTTGTCAAGAATAAATACATGTTGATTTTGGGATTATGGAAATCAACATTCCGTTTGAACTTCAGTACAGACCAACTTGAAACCCAAAGGAAACTTGCAAGTATCCGCAGCGCAGTTCTATTAAGAATGTCAGCTTTTCCATTAGAAATTAATTTCACATAATATGTATTCTTGAATACTTAACTAATGTAAATGCACTGGTGTATTCTTTTTATTGGAGAATGCAAGGAGGGAGTCATGAACACAGTAAACACTTCACTTCTGACAATGACAAAGAGAAAAATATAGCAGATGATGCAAACCATTTAACTTAAAGAGCAACTTAGAATTCTGAATTATTGGTCAATTTGTCACAAAGGGTTTGATATCAATCTTAGGTATATCTAGGTGTTGCCAGGAACAGAGGGGTTGAGATATTAAAAAAATGGAAAGGCTAGGACTTTTTTTTTCACTGGAGTGTACAAGGTTGAGGGGGTGACTTTACTGAGGTTGATGAAACCACATGGAGCATACACAAGGTGAATGACAAAGGTCTTTTCCCTATGGTGGGATAGTTCAAAACTAGGGGCCCTATTTCGAAGGTGACAGGAGAATGATTTAAGAACGGTATGAAGGGCAACCTTTCTTACACAATGTGGTTCGTGTGTGGAATGAATTGCCAAAATGGTTGCTGCAGATAGTTACAGTTACAACATTTAAAAGACATTTGGGTAAGTTCATGAACAGGAAAGGTTTGGAGGGATATGGGCCAAGTGCAGGCAGGTGGGACTAATTTAGTTTGGGAACATTATCAGCATGGACCGGTTGGACGTAAGGGCCTGCTTCCATGGTGTATGACACTTATGTGTACAACTTTCACACGGCCAAATTAACAAACTGACATTTTCCACTATATCCACATTTCACCAATTGGAGTTTCTATCCAAGTGCTACAATACCTATATGAGGTAATAGCAGGCAAGGTCTGAATCTCTTTGAACAGAAATTGTAGTAGAAAGAAGGATTGATTAATTATTTCACCTCCAAACTCCTTCCCCAACCTTGGTCCTGTGAAGATGCTATAAAAATACATGCCTTCTTCCATACCATTCTAACCTTCGTGTCTCTCGAAAGTCTGGTGAGTTATTACACATACCGTTGTCACTTATGTAGATTTCAATTACTGAGCTTGTTCCATAGACAACCAGTGACACTCAGATGCTAAACTAAGAATCCATTACCTTAATTACAAGACACCAGCCTTCAGTAGTACATGTCTGAATAGCTGATGATTGAGTAACACTCATCAATCAGAACTATCATAGAACAGGATGGATTACTGTTTTGACATTCTATGAAATGAGCAATGCATTTTTAAATAAAAGTATTAATTAGCAGTTCATTTGACTACAAAATAGTAGTTGAGTTTCAACAGTCAAGTTATTGAGATCACTTCCATTATCTTTTTTGTCTAGATAAATATGGAATTATCCATTAGTACTATTGAATGTGATTAGCACGAGAAAGGAAAAGTCAGTGCTATTCACTTTTAAATGGTGACCATGAAGTTTAGCGATACATCCGAATAAATGGTACAGTATGGAGTTACTTTCATATTAAGACACTTGGCTTTTGAAAAGGCATCTTCCATTATGGCAGCGACACAAAAATTTCAAACAGGCTCACAAATGCAAGAAACAATGACCTTACTCAAGAAACGACAGTTGACAATATTTCAAACACATGGTCAATTTGATAAAATCTAAAGTTATTTGCCAAATTAATTGGTTGATACAGCCCAAACTTGTAGTTTATGGCTGTTCATATAATACAAAGAACAGAAACTACATATTGAATATCAATATCTTATGAAATACACAGTCACAAGAGTATGTAGATTGTGGACCTGGGTCCTAGTTCAAGGCACTTAATTGTTTATTTTGGGGGTCGGGGTGGGAAAGAGAACAAAAATAATGTGTGAAGGATATGCAGTCAAGAATAAATGCTGGGAGCATTGATTCTTGCTGATAGTTGAAGTTAATAGATTTTTTATCACCCAATCAACGCTGATTGAAAATTTAGCTTAGTACATAGTAGGGTTTATAAAATGTATATAATCACTGTTAATAAAGGGACTGGTAGCTTATCTCTTCAAACAGAATACTGACAGAAACTTTAATTAGATTTCCCTTCTGTAGTATGACTGGAAAACCCAAGTCCAATCACATGGCATTGTTCTATTTTTATTTGGATATTAAGGAAGTGCAAACTACACTGAGTCAAATATTCAAAAGTACTCTACCCAAAATGAAATATTACCAGATACAGGACACAGTTGCATAATTTATTATTTTTGTAAAAAAAAGGGAAAATAAATCAACAATTTCGGTTTATCACAACAAAAAAAATTGAAAAAACATGACTTTCTATTCATATATAGTTTATGAATTGTGTAGTAGATAACAGTGAGGATATCCTAGGCAAATGTATAAACAGATGCATTTTGAAAGTTGGTGCTTCATATTCAAGAATAGTACTTCCAGGATGAAGCTTATGGTGAACTGTTCAGCTGAACATTCAAAACTCCTCAATATCTATATTTGGTGGAATAGTCCTTTGGAGATACCACAAGACCCCTTCCTTTGCGGGCTCCTCTGTAAACTGTTTCAACAATGTCAATCATCTCCTGCTTATCTTCCATGGGCCAATTAATTTTGTTGTTGTTGCCTGTGCCCAAATCAATCATGATGTGCTTGTTTCTGGAAAGAAATAAAGAAATGTTATGCAAGGAAATTTTGTAACATAAAAACCTTCTGGCGACAACGTTATTGACTGTAAAATAAACACATTGACAATTTTTAAAATTCATTTGTGGGACGTGGGTGCTGCTGGCTGACTAGAACTTATTGTCCGTCCCTAGGTGCCCTTAAGAAGGTGCCGATGAGCTACCGCTTGAACTGCTGTAGTCCGACCTGCTGTGGTTTGGCCCACAATTTGCAATTTCTTTGAATTCTTCTGAGAATTAAAAGTGAGTACAGAAGCACTGGCGATGCTTCATCATCATCAATGGATCAAAATCCTGGAACTCCCTACCCACAGCACTGTGGATGTACTTACACCACAGACTGCAGTGGTTCAAGAAAGCAGCCATCCATCACTTTCACAGCAATTGGGGATGGGCAATAAATGCATGAAGAATTAAAAACAAATTGTCCAAGACCCCAAGGTTTTACATCTTGGGGAGGGAAGGCTTAAAAAAAAAAGTCAAGTAAAATAACATTTTTAAAAAAACTTAACGTAATATTTTTCACAAGAATTAGTCTGTTGAAGCATTGGTTAAAAAGTGTGCAATTTGTTTTAATTTGTTCAACAAGTCAGTACTTAAACCGGATTTTAAATTAAATTAACTGATCACTATAAGAACTACAGCAATATAAAAGACAGTGTGAGAAAGATCACATTAGGTGATACTGCAGTAATACAACCTGAGTATTTAAAACTTAGGACATTAAGAAATAAGTGGTGCAATACTTAGTACACAGAATACTCTATGAAAATGATCAGAACCAGCATAAGCCATCATCTACTCATAGTAAACCAGCTTATATAACTCAAATAATGAACCAATGTCATATGCTTCCTTCAGAGAGAAAAAAAAGGAAAAAATTAATAACATTGAATCAATGCCAGATGCTTCTTACAGAGAGAGATGAAAATTAAAACCAGAGGTCCAGATAACCCCACCCACAGAAATCAGATATAAGACTAAATGAAGTTGCTGGAAAAGCTCAGCAGGTTTGGCAGCATCTATGAATAAAAAAATAGTTAACATTTCGGGTCCAGTGGCCCTTCCTCAGAACTGCTGGGCTTTTCCAGCAACTACTGTTTTTGTTCCTGATTTACAGCAACCATAATTCTTTCAGTTTTTATTCAGATTCCAGACTGCCCTCGACTGGCACTGTTCACAGAGATCAAAACAAGTGAAGAAATAATCAAACATTTAGCCTAGAAGTCGATCAGTACATTCTGCACATTTACCATACAAGTTTGATACGAATGAATTTGATGGATAGAAGAAGCTTTACATCATGTGATGCAAGGCTGAGTTACACTACACATTTTAAGGTTTGCTCATGATCTATAAAATTTCCCCTTAAGGCCTTAATGGTCCCAATGGCTGTTTTTGCTGAAACTTCTCGATATGTTTTTGTGTTAAAGAATCCCAGCTATAGCTCAGCACAAAGAGCTGCAACAGGTTAAACATCTGCAATGTAGCTTTGATGCCACACTGTTGATTTGCAAGAACTGGAAAATACTGTCTATAATTTCAATCTTATTACAGGCAAAAATAACTTGCAAGAAACAAATTTTATTAATCAGTGTCAGAAATAGTTATAGCACAGAAGGTGGCCATTCAGACCATCGTGTCTCTGCCAGACACTTGCAACAACAATTCAGCTAATACCAGTCCCCTGCCTTTGTCCTCCTAGCCCTGCAATTTCTTTTCCAATAATTATCCAATTTTCTTTTGAAAGCCACAATTGAAAATGCTTCCATGACACACTCAAGCAACGCACTAATCACTCACTGTGCACAAAGGTTTCTCATATCACCATTAGCTCTTCTGTCAATCACCTTAAATCAGAGTCCACTGGTCTGCAAAACTTCCATCAACGGGCTAGTTTCTCTCTACGCTGCCCAAATCCCACAGTATTTTGAACACCCATCAATTCCCTTCATTATGGAAAATAAACCTAGCTTCTCTAATCTATCCATGTGACTAAAGTCAATCATCACTGAATCATCTAACAAAATAGAAACAATATTTTCCAAAACAGATGCTTAAAAAATTGGGGTTAGGACAGAGGAAACTTGATGAGGTTATGCGAAGCAGATAGATTGCTAAAGATACTGAAAATTTCTCCTCAGTTAATTCTTGTTCTGAGCGTTACCATCCTCCCATATTCTTTACACAAGGACAAGGGGTGGCTTGCTCCCTGCCAACTTCCTTCACTATACAAATTAGATTGGAGGAGGACAGGATACTTATTAAGTGCCACATCCTATGATAAATCACAACTCATTTTACATTGAAGGAAGAGACTAGCAGAGAAACAACCGCACTTCAATTTAAAATCAGCATAATCTTAAGATAAAGGACATTTACACCTTTTCCAACAACTTGCATTACGAACACCTGAATTGTTTTCAATTAATCTGAATATAGCAGTAACCTGAGCTTGCTGACTGTAAGTGACCATTTGTTCGTACAGAATTAACACGCTCTTAGCAAAAGTGATGTGAGGCAGGAAACATTTCAAAGCTGCCATGAGGTTCCTTTTAGGATTTGGCTCTCAAATTGATAGAAAATAGTGATAAAGATGAGCCTGATATTACCATCCAACTGCCACAGACCAAAATGAGATAGCAATGCAGCAATGCAATTTGATTGACTGGAGTAATGCATTCAGAAGCATTCAACTCCAACCCAAGAGTGAAAGCTTGTGAATGTCTAACTGCCCATATATCTGAAATCTATCAACCAAATGGCTGCATCATCTGGAAGATGTGTGTACATTCTGTTAGATTAGCCAACCACAAAGTCAGCAAGCACTCATGTACCTAGTGCATGGCTCAGGTTAAGTGTAAACAAAGGAGGGACTCACTGGAAGAGTAAGTTTGCAAAATAGTTGAAATCTTCAGATCCTCTAGGAATGGTGAAGGCAATGGAAATCCTACATTGATATAGCAGGAGGGACATACATTAGCCAGAGCTTTCAACAGATCGTCAGTGGGGAGGAAAGTGAAAGTGCACCTAAATCTGTACTCATTCCATAACTACCAACCGTGAGTCAATTCCTGCATTACTGTATGTAAACAAATACTGTAAAATGCTGAATGATGCTGAAAATCTGAAAAAAAAACAAACAAAGTGGCAGAACTGCTCATCTGGTCTGGTAGCCATCTGTGGAGGGGCGAGGCAGAGGGAGAGAGAAGCAAGATTTAAGTATCAAGTCCAATTTGACACTTCTTCAGAACTATGTTGGATTTGAAATGTTAACTGTTTCTCTCTTTTACTTTGATTGTCAGCATCCACATTACTTTCAGCAACGTTTTCATATCTTACAATACGGATCTGCAGTTGGCTGCAAGTTATGCATAATATTCAACAACAAATAACAATGAACTGTGAGGAAGATGGTGACAATGACATTGACAAGTTGGTGGAGTGGGTGGATAGGAGGTAGCTGAGGTTCAATGCAGAGACGTGTGAGGTGATGCAATTTCATGAGAAGAATGCTGAAAGTCAATAAAAAAGAAAAGGAGTACAATTGTAAAGGGCATGTAGAAGCAGAGGGACCCAGGTGTATATGTTCATCAATCATTGGAAGTGGCAGGACAGGTGGAAACAGCAGTAAATAAAGCACGTACTGCTCTTGGTTTTATTAACAGGGGCATGGAGTTGATGTTGAACTTGTTTAAGACACTTGTTAGCACTCAGCTCAAATACTGAGCACAGAAATGATTTACTAAAGTGCTTCCAGGTTTGAGAAACTTCAGCTATGAGGATTGTTGAAGAAGTTGGGACTGCTCTCCCTGGGACAGACGGTGGTTGAGAGAAGATCTGATTGACGTTTTCAAAATCACAACCACCTGGAGAGAGTAAATAGGTTGAATCTGTTTCTGCTTGTAAAAGAAACACGAACAACAACATAGATTTAAAGTGGTGTGCAAATGAAGCAAGGATGATGTGAAAAAAAACCTTTTTCAGACAGCAACTTGTTAGGGTATGGAATGCATTGCTTGGAAAAATGGTGGAGTCAGGTTCTGTTGAGGTATTCAAGAGGGCATTGGATAATTAATTATAACCAGAAATGGTGTGCAGGGAGATTGGCCACTCTGGGCACCTTTCACAATACACTGACATTGTTTCAAACTGGGAGGCTTCCATCTTTCTCTCTAAAATAAGGAGGCGAATTGCTCTGCAATATGCCAAAGAAAATGGGGAGTCAATATTGATAATATGTTATTATAGTCACATGATAATTTAGGAATACGAGACTTTTGATGCAGGTAAGATTTCTATCCTTTGCGTATTGCAGGACTTCAACTGTGTCTATTCAATTACCAAAAATACAAATTCAAGATTTTATTAGGATTGTTATTTATTCTTGTTACATTAAGAACTTTGATGACACATACCTGAAGAAAAACATAACAGTACATGGATCGTACAATTCATACATCTTGTTGAAGTCTGGTACCTCTGTAATATCCACTAGATAAATAACAGCAAAGTTTTTCACCTAAAAAAAACAAATAAACTTTTAGAATTACAAACAGAAACTAAAATCTGGGCTCCTCAGAAAGTCATGAAAGTAAGTATTTTATGAAACAAAGAAGTGCCGATGTTAGAAACCTGAAACATAAACAGAAATTGTTGGAGAAACTCAGCAGGTCTGGTGACATCTGACATGAGAAAGGAGAGTTAATGTTTTGAGTCCAGAAGATGGTTCTTCAGAATGTTAACTCTGCTTTCACTCCACGGATGTTGAGACACCTGCTGAGTTTCTCCAGCAATTTCTGTTTTCGTTTAAGAATGCTTCACATAGAGTCATAGAGACGTACAGCACAGAAACAGACTCTTCACTCCAACTCGTCCATGCCAACCGTCTCTCCTAAATAATTCCAGTCCCATTTGCCATCATTTAGCCCATATCCCTCTAAACCCTTCCCTATTCACACACTCACCCATGTGCCTTTTAAATGTTGTAATTGTACCAGCCTCCACCACTTCCTGTAGCAGCTCATTTCATATACGCATCACCTGCTGTGTGAAAAAGTTGCCCACTTAAATCTTTCCCCACTCACCTTAAAAACCAATGCCCTCTAGTTTTGGACTCCCCCAACCCTGGGGAAAAGACCTTCCCTATTTACCATATCCAAGCCCCTCATGATTTTATAAATCTCTATAAGGTCACCCCTCAGCCTCCAACGCCCCAGGGAAAATAGCTCCAGCCTATTCAGCCTCTCCTATAGCTCAAACCTCCAACCCTGGTAACACCCTTGTAAATGTTTTCTGAACCCTTTCAAGTTTCACAACCTCCTTCCTAAAGGAGGGAGACCAGAATTGCAACACAGTATTCCAAAAGTAGCCTAAACAATGTCCTGTACAGCCACAACATGACCTCCCAACTCCCATACTCAATGCACTGACCAACAAAGGCAAGCATACCAAATGCCTTCTTCACTATCTACCTGCAACTCCACTTTCAAGGAACTATGAAGCTGCACTCCTAGGTCTCTTTGTTCAGCAAAATCCCCAGGACCTTATGTCGTGTTCATAAATGAACCATATCCATTGCTGTATCCAATGCCATCAGCCATTTCATGCTATCACATAGGATGAATTGAATTAACTGAAGATTGACATCTGTGATGCTGGGGAACCCAGGAGGATGCCATGATTGATCATCCACTCAGCACTTCTTGATCAAGGTGCACATAAATACTTCAGGTTTGTCTTTTCACTCATGAGCTGGTTTCCCACATCATATTTGTAATGCATTCACCCTCTGCAGACTTTTTTTTTATCATCCACTACCATTCACAACTGAATGTAGCAGGACTGTACTGCTTAGACCTGATTTGTTGGTTCGGGACCATTTAATTCTGTCCAAGGAATGCTGATTCCACTATCTGTGACGCACACAGTCATTTGTCAGCAGGTTGACATCTCATTTTTAGGCATGGCCGGTGCTGCTCCAGATATACCCTCCTGTACTGTTCACTGACCACCTGATGGTAATGGTAGAGTGTGGGACATACCAGGCCATGAGGTTACACATTGCAGGTGAAGGTAATTCTGCTGCTAATGCTCTGTAGCACCTAATCAAGGCCCAGCTGAGTTGCTAAACTTATTCCAAGTCTGCCCCATTTAGCAAAGTAATAGTGCCACACAACAGGATGGAAGGGATTCACAATGTGAAATGGGAACATAGTGCCTGATAAAAGCTTGAGAAGTGGATAACAACAAATGGAAATTATAGCATTTTCTTGATTGAATGGAGAGTTATAAAGTACTGGAGATGCACTGCCTTTCATACGGTCAAGAGGGAGCATTGTTAGAGCTCTGCAAGTATACAGCTTGCTTCCTTCCTCAGTGAATCCAGACAAAATGAAAAGATTAATGTACCTTGAAAGAAATCCATCATGCTGTGCAGACTGAAGAACAAAGAACACACAGATTGGTCCAGTTTGGGCTCCGCCAGGGCCACTCAGCTCCTGACCTAATTACTTGGCACAAAAAGGACAAAAGAACAGAATTCTAGAGGTGAGGTGACAGCTCTTGACTTCAAGGCCATATTCAACAAAGTGTGGCATCAAGGAGCCCTAGCAAAGCTGGAATCAATGGGTATCTGGAGGCAAACTCTCTGCTGGTTGGAGTCATAACAGGCACATAGGAAAATGGTTATGGCTCCAGGACATCTCTGCAGGATTTCCTCAGAGTAGTGTCCTAGGCCTGACCATCTTCAGCTGCTTCAACAATGACCTTCCCGCCATCATAAAGTCTGAAACAGGGATGTTCGCCAATGATTGCACCATGCTCAGCACCATTTGCAACTTCTCAGATATTGAAACAATCTATGTTCAAATGCAACAAGATCTGGACAATATCCAGGCTTGGGCTGACAAGTGGCAAGTAGTATTCAACACCACAGAAATGCCAGGCAATGACCATCTCCAATAAGAGACGAGAAGAGAAACCAGTGTCCCATGACATTCAATGTTATTATCATCACTGAATCCCCCGCAATCAACATCCTGGGGGTTACCATTGAACACAAACTCAACTGGACAAGCACATAAAGACAGTGGCTACAAGAGCATCAGAGGCTAGGAATACTGTGGTGAGTAACCCACCTCCTGACTTCCTAAAACTTATCCATCAACTACATGGCACAAGTCAGGAGTGTGACAGAAAACTCCCAACTTGCCTGGATGGGTGCAGCTGCAACAACACTCAAGAAGCTTGACACCATTCAGGATGAAGCAGCCCGCTTGATCAGCACATCAACAAATATCCATTCTCTCCACCGACGCTTAGTAGCAGCATGTACTATCAACAAGATGCACTGTGGAAATTCACTAAAGATCCTCAGACAGCACCTTCCAAACCCACAACCACTTCCTTCTAGAAGGACAAGGGCAGCAGAAACATGGGAACACCACAATCTGCAAATTTCCCTTCAAGCCACTCACCATCCTGATGAGAAACTATATTGCTGTTCCTTCAGTCGCTAGGCCAAAATACTGGAATTCCCTCCCTAAGGGCATTGTGCATCAACCTACAGCACATAGACTGCAACAGTTCAAAAGGCATCTTACCACCATCTTCTCAAGGGAAACTAGGGATGGGCCATAAATGGTGCCCGAATAGCAATGCCCATATCCCACAAATGAATAGAAGAAATTTATATAGTTCTAACATTGTATTTAACCGGATACAACTTTACCTAACGCTGGGTGCACTTGCTGATGTTTACGAAGGCTTACCTTTTCAGCAATACTATACAAGACCTCATCCATCTTCATACAAGTTGGATCCCAATCATGACCAAAGCGAATGACAACAACACGATCCTCCTCTGACAGGATGGCCTGGTCTACTTGCCAGCCATTGTGGAGATGTGGCAGCATATACGACATTGCGGCAAAGACTTGTACAATTTCTAATACCCCTTTATACGACAAAACCAAAAAATTGAGTTAAACCACTTCTAGACTAGAAAGAAAAATGTTAGTCTTATGAATAAAAGCTCTGTGCTAACAGAAGTTGTACAGTTCTTAAGTTGTTCTTAAATCAGTTCTTAAGACACAGGCAGACTGATGTAAATAAATAGTAGCTTGGGCCTTTAAAGGTTTTAAAAAACAGAATCATGACAGTCGTAAAGCAATTAACAGCCTGTATTTTGATCGTTTTTGACACTGTAAAACTTACCATAAACATGACAAAGAAAAGTCTGCCACCAAGCCACATAAAGAGGCATTTTAGTACTTAAGCCCAAAACCTTGTTCACAGGGCAAGTTTCAAAGCAAGTCGTAAAGTAGGAAGGGAGGTGAGTGGAAGAGTGACCGAGAGGTTTAAGAAAGGCGTTCCAGAGCTTAGGGCCTTGGCAGCCAAAAGCCCAGCCACTAGTGTTGGAGGAGTCAATGTTGGGATGCTCAAGACACCTGAAGAAAGGAGTGCAGCAATCATTTATGTCAGGGGTGAGGGAGCCTCTGAAGGATTGGAGATACATGTTCATTGATAACTCATAACCTACATAATACTTGTAGAATATCTCCTCCTTACTGTTCCATGCTAGATGTTAATCAAATTGGTTAGAATTGCTATGAAGTCCGCATTTTACAAAACCTAATGCACAGTAGTTGAAAACACATGCTCCAATTCCAAAGAATGAAACAGCAACAATCCACTTTTAAGTTTTCAAACAGTAACCGACTGATTCTCTATCATATTGCATATTCTTTGGTCATATTTCTGCAGAGGCTGCAAATTACAAAATAGGGAAATCTCTATGAATCAAGTTTGCACGATTCCTCAGCAATCATTCCTGTTGCCTGGCGAACTTTCATGGCTTTCGATCATGTTTTTGAGGGGTTACACACAGTGTCTGTTATCAATGAAACTGGAGTGGGGTGGACAGTTGAGATGGGTGTAAACACCAAAGTTGATTAAAAATGATCTTTGTCTTGTGGTCACAATTAGCAATGTCCCTCTTGAGAAGGGGAATGGAGGGGTGGTCACTTTTGTTTTGATTTAATTGGGGAGGGTGGAGGGGGAAGAGAAATGCTGTCATTTCTCTTCCTCTAAAAGCCCACCTTCAGGGGTTATTGTAGGGCCCTAACCTCTGGGCCGGGAGGCCCGGGTAGAAGTCCCCCGGCCCTGTGCCACAAGGTGTGCAATGACATCTCTGAACAGGTTGATTAGAAAGCAAAATGTGTAGAAGGCCACCAGCGAGCCAGGAGTGATAGTGAAGTTTACAAAGTTCTGTGTAGTGCCCTGAAACAACTCAGTAACCATGGCGGGGAATTGCCTCTGCCTTTACCAGAAAAACAGGTGGACAGCGGAGGTGAAAGAAGCTCTTTAACAAACAACCCTCTGAGAGCTAACTGATGGTGTTTAATAGTAACCCCGGTGTGTATTTGAATGACTGTGAGAGTCATGTGGGGATGGGGAATAGTCAGAGACAGTAAACATGCCGCATCTGTATCGCCGTAAAGAAAAGATTGAGAATTAAACCGCTGGAAATACTCGACTGAACAGGAGTGTGTGTGTGTATTAACCGGGCTCACCTCAAACACCAATCCCCGGACTGACACCGAGCAGCGGCAGCACCTCCACCTCCCCCCGGCCCCAGCTCCAGCTGCAGGGCCTCTGACAACCAACATGGCGGCCGCCGGTGTGGGGACAGGCCGCATGCGCGGGACCTCTGGGCCAATGGGGAAAGCCTCGCGATGTTTCCCCGTGTCCCTCTGCCGGTGCAGCGATAGGTTGCATTGTGCTGGACCTTGTAGCAAAGCACTGGCAATTTGTCACCTCTGGAGGGCAGCCAAGTGCAGGGAATGCAACAGCGCGTTTGCACACAACCAGGCCACTGCCCTGTCATAATGTCCAGATGATTTGTCTTTTGCAATATTAGTTCAGGGAATAAATATTGGTTGGGATATGGGAGATAACACTTCTTTCAAATAATGGCACCGAATCCTTTACATCCAACCAAGAGTTGATGTTTCAACTAAATGATGGCACCTCAGACAGTGCGGCACTCCCTCAGTATTGCATATGTCAGTGTAGAGATTTGGAAAGCTGTTCAAACACTCAGATTCAGAGGTAATGATGCTGGAAGGCTAACAAACTAATGGCAACATCGATAAAGTTCTCTTCCGTCCAACTCATCCATGCTGACTAGATATCCTATATAAATCTAGTCCCATTTGCTAGCATTTGGCCCATATCCTTCTAAACTCTTCCTATTCATATACCCATCCAGAGGCATTTTAAATGTGGTCATTGTACCCGCCTCCAACACCTCCTCTGGCATCTCATTCCTTACACACACCACCCTCTGCATGAAAAAGTTGCCCGTTAGGTTCCTTTTAAATCTTTTTCCTCTCACCTTAAACCTATGCCCTCTAGTTTTGGGCATTGCTGACAAAGTAGCTGAATATGATTGTCATAGATTGGATTCCCTTTAACTGGCAATTAATTTTTAGATACCTTGCTGAAAAATAAAATTTGAAGTAGTTTTTTTTCAAGCTGAGTGATACACAATGACTGGTTAAAATACTAATGGGTCCTTCATTTCATCATTTTCACTTACGCAGCTGGATGCCAGGCTTGTAGGTGTTTTTGTGAAACAGTATTGGATTCGTGGTGGTAACCATCTATGTCCTGGGACAAAATAACTTCATTAAATTGCAATCAGAATTCTTTCCTTGGTTTTCGTGAAAATCAAAATTCCTCTGAATGTAATTTATTCAGTTGTGCAATGACTTTACATCCAACTTTGAATGCTGGGAAACTGGTTCATCTACTATGACTATGTGCCGCTATCCATCCTACCTCATTCCAGTTCATCACCAAGTAAGAAAACAGAGCAGAACTTGTTCCTATTTTAAAGTGCATAGCTTTAATTCAATTTCGCAGACCCCATTGGAAGACGTTGTAGATTGTACCTCATCTCACTTTGATGCTAATTGCAACGATTCTTTTAATTTGAGGATATGATTCATCCAGAGCAAGAAATTAGAGTTTGGGTTAGGGTTAGAGAAATTCATGGAGATTGCTGTTTTTTCTTATACAAAAGGAAGTTATGCTGAGCATGATAAATTTGCCCATCTGCAGTGACCCCAGGTTCAAAGAAAAAAATGCTTGCTTATAACTTAATTTACTCCATTTTGTTAGTGTGCAGTCTGCTAATGTGTGGCACAGATCTGGCATGGTTAGGATCAGTTTCCTCTTGATTGTACAGGAAACATAGTATCAGGAGGAGATTATTCACCCACAGGAACCTAATCCATCATTAAGACACTTTGTGACTGATCTGCACATTCTTATCCTTAAGTTCTCCATACAAAAGCAGATCTGACCACAGCACAGCAATCTCTCCCCCACTTCCTCCCTCCCCAGGCAGAGCAAGAAAGCAGGTTGTGAAGCCACCCCACCCAAAATGGCAATCAACCCCGATTTTGTTCTAATTTATATATTAACTCCATCTACATAATCCTTTGTACCCTCTTCTAAGAAAAGTCTGTCAAATTTGGTTTAAAAATTTTTAATTGACCCACTTTAGGAGAGACTTTGTGACCAGCCATATAAATACCAAGTAGGTGAGGGGCTGAGAATTGTGTGGTGGGTAACTCACCTCCTGAATCCTCAAAGCCTGCCCACCATCTACAACGCACAAGTCAGCAGCGTGATGGAATACTCCACACTTGCCTGTTTGGTTGCAGGTCCAAAAGCATGCAAGAACCTCAGCACTATCCAAAGCAATGTGAACTGTTAAATTGAGTGCTAGATTTTTACTGGCACCCCCCTTTGAGGTCAGTCATGTGTGCCCTTGCTTTGCTATTCCTAGATCAATGATCGTCTGGTTCAGTGTCTGCACAGAAGTAATTATGCCAAGGTGGAAAAGCTAACTTTTTGCATGTGTATGGTGGAGGGTGATTAGCAATAAGCTGAGGATAAAAGTGACAAACCCGTTTGAGATGAATGAGGAGGACTGAGATATTCACATTCACAGATTAGGGCCATTTCTGTGCTGTCATCAGGAGAAATCTAACTTGAGAGCTATCACTATGGATTTATAGGAAAATGGGCACATATTTGGGAGGTTCAAGAAATTTGGAGATAGGCAGGGAGATTGGTGACAGTGTGGTGGTTTCCAAGGGCAGTAAAGTAGTTTGTATTTTTTTTAGAGACAACAAGGTGCAGGGCTGGATGAACACAGCAGGCCAAGCAGCATC
>NC_063335.1:41650521-41714031 GCF_021869965.1 Rhincodon typus
TGAAGGGTCTAGGCCCGAAACGTCAGCCTCTCTGCTCCTATGATGCTGCTTGGCCTGCTGTGTTCATCCAGCCCTGCACCTTGTTGTCTCGGATTCTCCAGCATCTGCAGTTCCTACTATCTCTGATTGTATTTTTTTTAGGATGGATATGATTTTGACAGTTTTAAAATGGAGGGCAATTGTATCCAAGAAAAGGGGACTATTTATATTAGGAGATAACATTGGCATTATGAGGGGAGGTTAGATAGCTATTGATCAGGAGTGGAGTCAAGAAATGCTTAGGGCTTAACCACACAGAGAAAACACATATCCACCATTCATTGCCATTGTCATTTTTATTTAACTCCCTATTTTTATTATTACCCATACATATTTCATCTTTCCCACAGCCTGAGTATCTCAGTTCAGCTTTTTGCCCTTTTATCCCATCTAATTTGGAACCCACATTCCATTTACACCTTTGTATCCCACATTTTTATCACATTGTCATCAGTGCTGTCCTCTTCCTTTTCCTCATCATGGAATCAGAGAATTGTAGGCCACTGAGGAGGCCATTTGGACCATTCTACTTGTGCAAGTTTCTTGAAAGTCAATCAATACACTCCCTGCTCTTTTATCATAGCTCTGAAATGTTCTTCTTTTCAAGCATGCATCTAAATGGCCCTTGGAAAGTTACTATTGAATCTGCTTCCACTGCCTGTTCATATCTCTTCCAGATAACCAATTCTTTAAAAAATCCCTCATGACAACAGCTGGAATTTTGGTTTAGTAATAATCCTGATAACAAAATGAAGATCTCACTGCTCTATCCCTCAATCTGTGAATACTTTTTTGGTTTTAATAATGTTGAGTGCCTTTTATGTATGAACATAGATGAATTTAGAAATAAATGTCATGAAATATTTATTGAAAACATTAGATGGCGCTATATACCAAGATGTGACACTTTTAACAGTGGCAACGCTTCAGTTTCTTATATATTTATTGTGTTCTGTTCTTACTTTTTCTAAATAAATCACTAAAATGTTTGAAGGCAAGTCTTAGCTGTACCTAATGTGAAGATGCCTAATGTTGATGACAATGATAAGCATGAAAACTGAACATTACAGAGCAGCACAGCAACTGAGCCCATCTCCGTGAAGAGAAATGAAAAGACTGCATTTGGTTGTGAAACTTCTGTCAGAAGTGGAAACTCATTGTATAGAGCCTGTTCTGGCAGCTTCGCTCATGCAAGTTGAACGTATGGAAGGACACACTTGCTCCTATAGGAAGTGCAATTAAGGTTCTCCAGACTAATTCCTGGGATGAGGATATACGAGGAGACATTGAGTAAACTAAACATCAATGTAGACTTCAACTGTCCCTCTGGAAGGTATGTTGCCAATCTGTCAACTCCGGCTATCGCCATCTCCTCTAGGCACCTCTGACTAGCCCTGTGAAACATATTTTCATAAGTGATGTTGTGTCTCATAGAAACAAAGAAACTACGAGCAGGATCCTTAGAGCCTGCACCACCATTCATTGGGATCATGGCTGATCCTGTATCTCAATGCTGCTTTCTCCCTCTAACCCTTAGTGCCTTTGATTCCTAAAAATATATCTATTTCTTTCTTCAATATATTCAGTGAGTTGGCCTCCATTGTCTTCTGTGATAGCAAATTCCACAGGTTCACTACCCTTGGAGTGAAAAAAAACTTTTCCTCACCTCAGTCCTAAATGGTCTAGCCCACATTCTGAGACTGTATCCCTTTTTCTGGACTCTCCAATCACAAGAACATTCTCCCTGCATCTAGTCTGTTAAGCCCTGGTAAAATATCACACTTATCAAGGAGATCACCTCTCATCGTTCTAAATTCTAGTGAATACAAGTGCAGTTGAACCAATCTATCCTCATAGGACAGTCCTACTATCCTCAGTATCAACATAGTGAATCTTCGCTGCACCCTGTCTATGGCAAATACCTTCTTTCTTAGTTAGGCAGACTAAAACTGAATGCAATACTCCAGGACAACAAGGTGCAGAGCTGGATGAAAACAGCAGGCCAAGCAGCATCATAGGAGCAGAAAGGCTGACGTTTCGGGCCTAGACCCTTCATCAGAAATGGGGGAGGGGAAGGGGGTTCTGAAATAAATAGGGAGAGAGGGGGAGGCGGATAGAAGATGGATAGAGGAGAGGATAGGTGGAGAGGAAACAGACAGGTCGAAAAGGCGGGAATGGAGCCAGTAAAGGTGAGTATAGGTGGGGAGTTAGGGAGGGGATAGGTCAGTCCAGGGAGGACGGACAGATCAAGGGGGCGGGATGATGTTAGTAGGTAGGAGATGGGGGTGCGGCTTGAGGTGGGAGGAGGGGATAGGTGGGAGGAAGAACAGGTTAGGGAGGAGGGGACGAGCTGGACTGGTTTTGGCATGCAGTAGGGGGAGGGGAGATTTTGAAGCTTACACCCAGCCCTGCCTTCACCATCCCCCCAGACCTCCCCCTTACTGAGGACGAACGGTCAGTTCTCAGTAAAGGGCTTACTTTTGTCCCCCTCCACCCACACATCAACGAATACCGGTCACATTTGGACATGGAGCAGTTTTTCCACCACCTCCGCCTCCATGCTTACTTCTTCAACCATGAACTTAACCCTTCCTGTACTGACCCCTTCTCCCGCCTCCAACACACCCCCTCCTCCTGGACACCACCCCAAGGCCTTCTACCCTCCCTTGACCTCTTCATCTCCAACTGCCGTCGAGACATCAATCGCCTCAACCTCTCCACCCCTCTCACCCACTCCAATCTCTCCCCCTCAGAACGTGCAGCCCTCCGCTCCCTCCGCTCCAATCCCAACCTCACCATAAAACCCGCGGACAAGGGAGGTGCAGTTGTAGTATGGCGCACTGACCTCTACATCGCCGAGGCCAGATGCCAACTCTCCGACACCTCCTCCTACCGCCCCCTTGATCATGACCCTACCCCCAAGCACCAAACCATCATCTCCCAAACCATCCACAACCTCATCACCTCAGGTGACCTCCCACCCACGGCCTCCAACCTCATTGTTCCCCAACCCTGCACCGCCTGCTTCTATCTCCTTCCCAAAATCCACAAACCTGAATGCCCTGGTCGACCCATTGTCTCCGCCTACTCCTGCCCCACCGAACTTATCTCCACCTATCTGGACTCCATTTTCTCCCCCTTGGTCCAGAAACTCCCTACCTATGTCCGTGACACCACCCACACCCTCCACCTCCTCCAGAACTTCCAATTCCCCGGTCCCCAACACCTCATCTTTACAATGGACGTCCAGTCCCTATACACCTGCATTCCCCATACAGATGGCCTAAAGGCCCTCCGCTTCTTCCTGTCCCACAGGCCTGATCAGTCCCCCTCCACTGACACCCTCATCCGCTTAGCCGAACTCGTACTCACCCTCAACAACTTCTCTTTCAATTCCTCCCACTTCCTACAGACAAAGGGAGTGGCCATGGGTACCCGCATGGGCCCAAGCTACGCCTGCCTCTTTGTTGGTTACGTGGAACAATCCCTCTTCCATACCTACACTGGCCCTAAACCCCACCTCTTCCTCCGTTACATTGATGACTGTATCGGCGCCGCCTCGTGCTCCCACGAGGAGTTCGAACAGTTCATCCATTTCACCAACACCTTCCACCCCAACCTTAAGTTCACCTGGACCATCTCTAATACCTCTCTCTCCTTCCTGGACCCCTCTGTCTCCATCTCCAGCAACCACCGAGAAACTGATATCCATTTCAAGCCCACCGACTACCACAGCTACCGAGAATACACCTCCTCCCACCCACCTTCCTGCAAAAATGCCATCCCCTATTCCCATTTCCTTTGCCTCCACCGCATCTGCTCCCAGGATGAGGCATTCCACTCTCGTACATCTCAGTTGTCCTCGTTTTTCAAGGACCGCAACTTCCCCCCCTCAGTGGTCGAGAACGCCCTCGACTGTGTCTCCCACATTTCCCGCAACTCATCCCTCACACCCCGTCCCTGCAATAAGAACCAAAAAAGAATCCCCCTCGTCCTCACATACCACCCCACCAACCTCCGTATCCAACGCATCATCCTCCGACACTTCCGCCATCTGCAATCCGACCCCACCACCAAAGACATCTTTCCCTCCCCACCCTTATCTGCTTTCCGGAGGGACCACTCTCTCCGTGACTCCCTTGTCCACTCCACACTCCCCTTCAGCCCCACCACACCCGGCAATTTTTCCCTGCAACCGCAGGAAGTGCTACACCTGCCCCCATACCTCCTCCCTCACCCCCATCCCAGGCCCCAAGAAGATTTTCCACATCAAGCAGATGTTCACCTGCACATCTACCAATGTGGTATACTGCATCCGCTGTACCCGTTGTGACCTCCTCTACATCGGGGAAACCAAGCGGAGGCTCGGGGACCGCTTTGCAGAATACCTACACTCGGTTCGCAATAAACAACTGCACCTTCCAGTCGTGAACCATTTCAACTCCTCCTCCCATTCCTTAGACGACATGTCCATCCTGGGCCTCCTGCAGTGCCACAACGATACCACCCGAAGGTTGCAGGAACAGCAATTCATATTCCGTTTGGGAACCCTGCAGCCCAATGGTATCAATGTGGATTTCACAAGCTTCAAAATCTCCCCTCCCCCTACCGCATCCCAAAACCAGTCCAGCTCGTCCCCTCCTCCCTAACCTGTTCTTCCTCCCAGCTATCACCTCCTCCCACCTCAAGCCGCACCCCCATCTCCTACCTACTAACCTCATCCCGCCCCCTTGACCTGTCCGTCCTCCCTGGACTAACCTATCCCCTCCCTAACTCCCCACCTACACTCACCTTTATTGGCTCCATCCCCGTCTCTTCGACCTGTATGTTTCCTCTCCACCTATCTTCTCCTCTATCCATCTTCTATCCGCCTCTCCCTCTCTCCCTATTTATTTCAGAACCCCCTTCCCCTCCCCCATTTCTGATGAAGGGTCTAGGCCCGAAATGTCAGCCTTCCTGCTCCTATGATGCTGCTTGGCCTGCTGTGTTCATCCAGCTCTGCACCTTGTTGTCTCGGATTCTCCAGCATCTGCAGTTCCTACTATCTCTGATGCAATACTCCAGGACTGGTCTCATCAAGGCCCTGTTCAATTGCAGGAAGAAAGTCTTACTTCTGCACTCAAATGCTTTCTACATGATACTAGCGCTTTCCACTCCCATGTCTCACTGGCGTAGACTGCACTTGGTACTACAACGGGCAGAGTTGAGTGCCCACACTGTAGGGAGTCACCAGAGGATTGATGCTGTTTAGTTCATTCTGTATGGACGTCAATCTCCTCATCACCATGCTCCCATGGGAAGTCATCAATGTCCTTGATGCTCTGTAAGCTGATGGTGATTGGTGTGCCTTGTTGTGGCCTTACCTTCAAGGAGGTAACATCCATTGGCAGTCACTCTGGTACATTGTAAGACAGCACGGCATTCCCAGGCAGTAGATTAAAGTTTTCAAAGGCTTATACCCGCCTCCAGCTGATTGCCTCCTGGGGAAGATCACAGTGGATGCAGACTGCAAAAGGCACTAGTTAACAGACCTTTTACAGATGACATTGCCTTGCTGGCAGAAGAATCGCATGCATTCCAAGACATGACCTCCAGCCTTGAATGGCACCAAACTGGAGCTACCCATCAGCTGTAAGAAGATGAAGACAATGATGACTGGAGATTGAATAGACTCAGCCTTTATTTCCTGCAATGTAGAAGAATGAGAGAGATGATCTGATTGAAACCTCTTCATTTTTTAAGGAGACTCATGTTGTAAATTATGAGAGAATACTTCTCTTGGGGAATTTAAAGCAATAGGCTCTGAGTCTCAGAATAAGTGGTTGACTTTTAAGGATTGGGTTAAGGAAATGCTTGTTCACTCAAGGATTGTAAATCTTTGGAAGTCTCTACCTCAGAGGACTGTAGATGGTTGGTTGTGGACTATGTTCAAGATAAAGATATAGAATTTTAGTTCTTAAGAGAATTAAAGGGATACAGAGATAATGAGAGAAGATAGGGTTGAAGTAGATCAGCCATGATCTTGGTGGGGCAGACTTGAAGGGCCAAAAGACTTCAGATAGCTTCTGTTTCTTGTGTTCATATGTGAAGTGATTCTCTAAGGAGATGAAAGTTAATGCTTATCTCTGTCACTCAGTTCTTTCAAACCACAACAGGAGGAGTTGATTGAGTACAGCCATGTCTCATCTGGGAAATGGTGCAGGACACTGAGAACCGAAACAGAGGGAAAATGAAGAAATAGGGGTGGAATATTATTTTGTCAAGTTTGATTAATCAGTAGCATGATGAAGGCCATCTCCAGTATGTATATTCAAACTATCCTTGGGTACAAATGCCACACTCCATCCATGTCCACGTTCCACCTTTTTTGTTGGGAATCCCTCAATACTTCCATGCATTGCAGTAAATTGCAGGAGATGCTGAAAGATGTATCAGAAAGTGGCTTTAAGTGAAACTGGAAAAACACCCATCGCCCTCCAGTGACTGTTGCACTTCCCCGGTAACTAATCTAAAACGATTAAAGAGGTGTTTGGCATGTTTGCCGTCATTGCTCAGTCCTTTGAGTATAGGAGTTGGGAAGTCATGTTGAGGTCGTACAGGACATTGCTGCGACCTCTTCTGGAGTACTGTGTCCAGTTCTGGTCACCCAGTTATAGGAAGGATATTATTAAGCTGGAAGGGGCTCGGAAGGGATTTACCAGGATGTTGCTGGGTATGGAAGGTTTGAGTTATAAAGAAAAGCTGGATAGGCTGGGATTTTTTTCACAGGAGCATAGGCAGTTGAGAGGTGAAGGTAACCTTATAGCAGTTTATAAATCATGAGGGGTACAGATAGGGTTAATGGTAGGTGTCTTTTCCCTAGGATGGGGTACTTCAAGACTTGGGGACACATTTTTAGTAAGAGGAGAGAGATTTAAAAAGGACATGGGAGGCAAACTTTTTTACACAGGGTGTGGTTTGCGTGCGGAATGAACTTTCTGATGATGTGGTCCATGTGGGCACAATTATAATGCGTAAAATACATTTGGATAAGTACATGAATAGGAAAGATTTGGAGGGATATGGGCCAGGAACAGGCAGTGGGACTAGTTTAGTTTGGAATTATGTTCGGCATGGACTGATTGGACCGATAGGTCTGTTTCCTTGCTGTATGACTCTATGACTCTATTGCTTCTCTCTCTGAGTGGCAGTTGCTGGAGACCAGGATTCAAACATGAGGCTTCCAGGTACAAAATATTAACATCCAATAATCAACTTTGCCAGTTAAACCAACCTTTTTTAAGAAAATGAAAAAAAAATTCAAAAAACCTTCAAATCATTAAAGCACATTTTGTGAGGCTCCCACACTGCAGATCCACATTTTATATTTTGCATTTGTTGTCTGATGATAACTATTCTATGTTGAATTTTCTAGCATGTTTGTTATGTAAATAATACAGCAGGAGTGTTTATGATGCCATACATTTGTATGGTAATAAATTGTTATTCCTTCAATATCATCAATGAAGAACACAGCTTCAAATATCCTTGTACAATTATGAATGGCTGTAGATAGGCCAAGATAATGTGTGTGATTATTTATTGCATGTGATTTCTTGTTATAAAGGCTTGTTTGGCCATGGCTCAGTGGGTATACCCACTTCATAGAAGAATCTGTATTATAGAATCCCTACAGTGTGGAAGCAGGGCATTCAGTCCACAGTGACCCTCCAAAGTGCATCAAGACTCACCCCTTACTCTATCCCTGCATTTCCCACCCTCAACACTATGAGCAATTTAGCATGGCCAATCCACCTAACCTACATGTTTTTGGACTGTGGGAGGAAACCAGAGCACCCAGAGGAACCCATGCAGACATGGGGAGAATGTGCAAACTCCACACAGACAGTCACCCGAGGGCAGAATTGAACCTGGGCTCCTGGCACTGTGAGGCAGCAATGCTAACCACTGAGCCACCATGCCACAGCACATCCCATCCCAGAGACTTGTGACAAAATCTGGATTGATACTCTGTTTTAGAACTGAGGGAGTACCACACAGTCAGAGCTGCTGTTTGTGAAATGATAACCATATTGCTGAGGCCAGTCTACCTTCAAATTTGAACGTAAAAGATCTCAGGGCACTACTACAAAAAAAAATTAAGCTTTTTCTTCACAGTGTCCTGGCTAATCTTTATCTCTCAAACAACTTTATCAAAAAAAGAGCAGAAAAGACTGCAAGTACTCAACAGGATCTGTTCAGGGTTTCAAAACAAAATTAATATTTCAGGTCTGTAATCTTTCATCAAAACACCAAGAAATGGTCACAGATTTTACTAACTGTATCTTCGTTGTCAGATGCTGCCTGCTCTGTGGAGTATTTCCAGCATTTTAGAACATAGAACTGTACAGCACAGGAACAGGCCCTTCGACCGACAATGTTGTGCCAAACATGACGCCAAATTAATCTAATCCCTTCTGCCTACCCATAGTCTATATTCCTGCATTCCTTCCTTATTCATGTGCTTATCTAAAAGCCTCTTAAATGCCCCTATTGTGTTTGCACTTACCACTACCCGTGGCAACGTGAACTAGTCACCTAACACTCTCTAAGTAAAAAGTTTGCCCCTCATATCTCCTTTGAACTTATCCCCTTTTACCTTAAACTTCCTCCTCTAGTATTAGACATTTCAACTCTGGGAACAAGATTCTGACAGTCAACCCAATGTATGCCTCTCATAATTTTATAAGCTTCTATTAGGTCTCTTCTCAGCTTCTGCCACCCCAGAAAATACAACCCTTGTTTGTCCAGCCTCTCCTTATAGCTCCTTATTTTCTGCTTTAATTTCGGATATTTCCAGCAACCAAGTTATTTTGTTTTAGTTTGGAATCAAAAAATCTGCAAGCTGATTGTCAGCTTGACATTTGTAGGATTTGTAGTGTAAAATATTACAACAGTGACTGCACTTAAATAGCATGGGACATCTGAAAGTTTTTCTCATTATATGTGCAATGTGCAAAAAGCACAAGAGATGGCGGTATTCACTAAAAAATGACAGCTAGAAGCTACAAGGAAACACTTGTGCAGGAGAAGTCTGCTTAATTTGTTCCTCATAATGTGCATTTATTCCACTAAATTGGAAACAAACAGAAAATAATGACACTGAATAACAATATACTATAGAACATTTAATTTGCTCACAATCATTTCACGTCCTATACTTCCAACTTCTAAGCAATGTGCAATTGTGGGCAGGTGATGGCCTAAGTGGTATTATTGCTGGACTGTTAATCCAGAGACCCAGATAATGTTCTGGGGACCTGTGTTCAAATCCTGCTATGGCAGATGGTGGAATTTGAATTCAATAAATATCTGGAATTAAGAGTGTAATGATGAGCATAAGGCTTTTTTTTGTTGGAAAAAACCCATCTGGTTCACGAATGTCCTTTAGGGAAGGAAACTGCCACCCTTATCTGGTCTGGCCTGCATGTGACTCCAGACCCACAGCAATGTGGTTGACTCTTAACTGCCCTTTGGGCAATTAGGGATGGGCAATTAGGGATGGGCAATAAATGCTGCCTAGCCAGTGACGCCCTCATCCCATGAATGAATAAAAGAAAAAAATACTTTGATAGCAAGACAGAAAATCATAAAAAGGTTTTACTGAATGAATTTTAATTGAAAAAAACCCATTTAACTCTAATAATGTGATCCAATCCCTCTACATGTTTGAACTCCCAGCAGAATAGCATAGACAAGGTTACAAAAAAAGATTCATTTCAAAATCATGTTCAATATAAACAGTAAATAATATGCCATGAGCCACAAATCAGGCTATCAATAGCGTTAATTATTTGAATTATATAAAGTACTTGAAAGTGTTGAATATACATCTTAAAAGCCAGTGAATCAATTTCATCCTAAATGTGTGATTTGTGTGTTGCTGTGGAGGGACTTCCACCTGGCACCCGAAGTGAAAGTAATGTGTTCAACTTTTATCATGAGCTCTATATCATTTATTGTTTGAAATTAAAAATTCTCATACAGTATGCAAACATGTGACAAACATGGCCAGTTGAGATCAAGAGATCAGCTATGATTAGGTGACTGCCTTGAATTCCTTACTTTTTTGTGATATGGATGGTTTAAAATTGCCGTAGTCCCAGAGGATTGCTGTCTCATTAGAGAGAAATAACTAGTGGTGATATAACCCGAGGGTCACCGCATCTCAGACAAGTGGAAAGTTTGAGAAGGCAAGTCCTTCATGATAACCTCAACCAATGCAGGAACTGAACCCACGTTGTTCATATCATATTGCATTGTTAACCAGCCATCCAGCCAACTGAGCAAATGGACTCCTAATGGTTTGTATACACTATGTGCAAGTGATAAAGTTTAGTTCTGTCTTTGTTTTTGCACTATTCACAGCTTTGTGTACTAGTTTCAATCGCCAATATACCTCCTGCTGACATTTATGATAAAGAATCTCAACAATTGATGACTGTGACATAATCATTGCAAGTTCGTAAAAAAAATGACTGTTATGTTACAGTGAAATGTTCTAACCAGCACATATAACTTTATGGTGTGTCTCAGAGAGCGATGAACTTATCCTAAAGGACACAAAGAATTCACATCCAATCATAATCACGGAGTGTCTCTCTGGACTCTCTGTTTTTGTTTTGGTAACGCCCTGGAAATGTATTTACTTAAGGGTCTACTCACTATTTCACAATATATGACTGAAAATCTACCTCTATAATCTCCTGCAGTTTGACAGCTCAATGAGATCCCTGCACAGTTCCCATTCTAGCTTCTTACACATCTCGGATCCTCATTTCTCCAAGAGCCCGCTGGGTCCTAACATGTAATTCCACCTTGAACCTTTCTGCCCCCCCCCCCCACTTAAAACACTCCACATAGACTCATTGAACAAGATTTTGCCTATTTTTTCCTAATATCTCTTGGTGTGGCTTGACGTTGTATGTTTATTTGATAATGCTTTGTGGAGCACCTTCAGATGTTCCTGTAACTTAATGACAGTATATGAATGCAAGTTATTGAGGTGAAATGTTGTCTGCAGTGACCTCTGGTGTGGAGTAATTTGTCGCTGTGGAATCCACTTTAGCGGGCTGGGGCATGCAGATAACAATCCTTTTGTGCGCAGGTAAGCAATCTTTCCATTTCTCTTAAATGTCAGAACCTTAATAATTTTAACTCTAATGTCATTAGCTTTTGGACATATAAAACTTTTCTTGACCCCAAGTTTAAAAAAAAGCTCCTTGCAAGAGCAATTGACAGGACACAGTTGTTTAGGTTGTTAGATGTCTAGCATTCCTCTGTTTGAAATTATCTTGTCCTGATAAAGGATCACAAGTAACTCACCTCCTACCCCCAATTCCTCTGATATGCCTAGTTAGGTCATTTAGACCATAGAACAGAAAGCATTGAGCAGGTCTTTAGAAATGCAAATATTTGTATTAGGTACAGTGTGTTGTTCTTTAGATGAAGAAAAGATTCTTGGAGTTGAATTTCTAGGTTAGCTAGCTTTTGTCGGGCTGTTTGTGATGCATTTTGTGAGACAGCTAAACCTCCAGATTGAAGAACTCTTTGCAATTCTACCGACTTCTAACAGATTTGATTGACTCCCTTTAATCACTGCATTGATAGTAGTACTTTCCATTGTCTTTCAGTGAATATCAGTGCTC
Source organism: Rhincodon typus (assembly GCF_021869965.1). Classification (NCBI taxonomy): domain Eukaryota; kingdom Metazoa; phylum Chordata; class Chondrichthyes; order Orectolobiformes; family Rhincodontidae; genus Rhincodon; species Rhincodon typus. The sequence goes on from NC_063335.1 coordinate 41,662,248, forward strand.
ATTAGAGAAGAGTTGTCACAGGCAAAGAATGGAACATCATACAGCAGCCTGACCTCAGTCAGGTACATCATTGTTTAGCTGTAGGGCAAACTCCTTCTGCTATGCCTCAGAAGATTCTGAGGTTGTTTTTTCAGTGACACGGGGTGGGGTGGGGAGGGGCGGGGGGAGCAGTGGGTCGCAATTTTGTTCCTGTTAGTGCCTGTATTCCCATTGGGTTGGTCTTTTCATTTCCCATATCGACAGGTATGTCACCTGCCTTAGTGACTGCCAGTTTAAGGTACAGCCACTCCAAGAGGTTCACATTGATGCAAAACAATTTTAACTTTGTAGTATGCTGAAACAACAGAAAATAAATCAGGAGTCACAGCCTGAATTGAAAACAAAGTGATATAGAAATGTGGTTGTGGAAGGAAAGCACACACTGCTCCGGCCTGGGTGAGGTCAAGTCTGCTTTGCAGAGTGTTCAGCCCTTTATTGGATTCCCTGAACACATATCAAAGTTGTTTTATCTTAAAGTAAATTCCAGCCAATACCAACTAGGATCTGAATTAAAACTGTTCAAAATCATTTAATTTAATAAGGATAGAGTAACCAGCTGAATAAGGACAATTCTATCCCCACCTACTTAGATTGGATTAAATCACAGCTTCCAAAGATTAAGAGAGACCACTAGACCACCGGATCCACTTATTCATTTTTTTCGGAATTAAGATATGGTTTGGAATCATGTAGTCTGAGATTTTCATCTTGTATCATCAGGACAGAAAAATTTTAAAAAAGCCACGAAGAGAACAGCATGAAAAGTGCTGGTTGGTTAGACGATTGTTATAAGACCTTTGACCTTAAAACATAGAAGCTGAAGTAAGCCATTCAGCCAATCAAGACTGTTCCACTATTCAATGAGATTGTGGCTAATCTGAAAATCCTCAATTCCACTTTCCTGTCTTTTCCCCATAGCCCTTGATTCCCTCACTGATTAAAAATCCGACTGTCTCACCCTTGAATATAATGACTTAATCTTTATACCTCTCTGCAGGAAAGAATTCCACAGAATCACTGCCCTCCAAGAGAAGAAATTCCTCCTCATCTCTGTTTTAAATGTGCAATCCCTTATTCTGAGATGATGCCCTCTGGTGCTAGTCTCTCACACAGAGGAAACAACCTTTCTTCATGTTCACCATGTGAAGTCCCTTAACATTCTTAAATACTGAAAAATAGAAATTGCTGGAGAAACTCAACAAGTCTGGCAACATCTGTGGAGAGAAAACAGAGTGAACATTTCGAGTCCAGAGACTCTTCTTCAGAGCTCAGTGCTGTGCTTCAGATCCCCAGTATCCTTAGTCCTTTGTTTCACTATCCCTTAAGAATCTTATATGTCTCTCATTCTTCTTTATTCCAATGATATAGACCTAATCTATTCAGCTTCTTCTCATAGGATAGTCCCTTCATGCCTCACATCAGTCTAATAAACCTTGTCTGGACTTCCTCTAATGCCAGTACCTTGCCTTAGAGAGGGTTCCAAAAACTAGTATTCCACTATGGTCTGACTAATGCCTTGCACAGTTTTAGCAAAATCTCCTTATTCCATTTCCTTTGAAATAAAGGTCAACTCCTCCTCCACTCTCAACACCTCCCCAAAGGAATGGCTTGAGGTCAGCCTGGGAGAATCAATAGCTGCTCAAGGGGACGATTAATGGTTGACAATGGGTTGGTTGTGGTAGCAGCCCATGTGATGACAAAGCCTAGTGTGTGGAGTTGAGGGAAGGACATGGAAGAAGGTGCTCAGGCAATAAAGTTATTGAATTCAATATTGAGTCCTGAGGGCTGCAGGGTCCCCAGGTGGAAAATGAGATGCTTTTCTCCAGCTTGCGCTGAATTTCGCTTGAGCACTGGAGCCAATCTGAGACAGAGATGTTGGTCGGGAACATTGTGGTCTGTTGAAGTGGCAGGCAACAGAAAGCTCATGGTTATTTTTGTGAACAGAATGTAGTGTTTTGCAAGGCGGTCGCCCAGTCTGCATTTTATTTCCCCATTATAGAGGAGACCACATTGTGAGCAGTGAATACAGCCCACTGGATTGAATGAAGTTTGGGTGAATCATTGCTTCACTTGGAAGCTGTGTTTGGGGCCTTGAATGGTGGAGCAAGGAAGTGACCAGGCAAGTGTTACATCTTCTGCAGTTGAATAGCAAGGTGCCACGGGACAGTGAGGAGGTGTTGAAAGTGGAGGAGGATTGGACCAGAGTGTCCTAAACGTAATGGTCCCTATGGAAGGGTGCCAAGGGGAGAGGAGGGGAATATGTCCATCTCTGACTCTTCCCTTCCCTTCCTCAACATCTCTGCTTCCATTTCTTGGGATGGGCTGCCCAACAATATGCACTTCAAACCCATCTACTCCCACAGTTACCTTGACTGTACATTCTCACACCCTAATCCTGTAAAGACTCCATTTCATTCTTCCATTTTCTTGTCTCCATCACATCTCTTCAAATGATGTCAGCTTCCACAAGCAAGGTCTCAACCAAGAATTCCTTAGTGTTGTGATTAAAAGGGTCCTCAGCTGTGTCCGATCTGACCCAACTCCTGCAATTCAGCCCTCACCCCTTCTCTTCCCACCCACAAAAGCAGTAGAGTCCCCCTGGTCCTCACTTACCACCCCACCAACATCCATATCTTAAGAATCATAAGCCACCATTTCCGCCACCTCTAGTGGAATTCCACCGTCAGACACATATTCCCCTCCCCTTCCTTGTGAGTCTTTTGCAGGAACCTTGAGTTCTGTCCACAAAATGACCATGAGCCTCTGGCTGCCTGCCATTTGAACACAACATCATGTTCCCAGCCAACACCTCTGGGGTTTGCTGCAGTGCTCCAGCAAAGCTCGATGCAAGCTGGAAGAACTTCATCCCATTTTCTGCTGGGGGTCTTCAGGACTCAATATCAAGTTCACTAATTTCAAGGGATGAGCACCTTCTTCCTGTCCTTCTCCCAACCCCTAATTGCCAAGCCTTGTCATCACATGGGCTGCTTTCAAAACAGCCCATTTACAGCTACTCTTACCCATTAGCAGCTATTGATTCTCTTAGGCTGACCCTTACCCCTTTCTTTGTCTTCTGGACTGTTGTTCTCTCTCTCTCTGAGCTCCATCTCCACCTTTCGTTTCTGCTGCCCCCTTTCCCCTTCACCTTCAGCAAATATACTAACATTTTCTGAGCTACAATCAGTTCTGAAGAAGGATCACTGGATCTGAAATGTTAGCTCTGCTTTCTGTCCACAAATACTGCCAGACCTGCTGAGTTTCTCTGGCAATTCCTGTTATTGCTTTAAATTTTTTGATTACATTGCTGTGAGCAAATTGGCAGCCACACTTGTTTAGAACAATACCTCCACTGCAATGAGTACATTGTTGTTTGTGTAACAATTTGAAATGCCTTTGGTATGATGAAAGATGTGATATAAATGCACATTCTTTCTTAACAAACATATATCAAAGTGTTTCACAGAGAGATCGTCAAATAAATAAATGGGTATTGAGTCAAGAAGGCGATATTAGAAAGGATGATCAAAAACTAGTTCAAAGAGTCCTCTCAATGGACATGTTTTTGTCTCCTGAAATATTCAAATTTATAATGTTGAAATTATGCATTTTTTCACATAAACATCTGGTTAGGTTGTTACAACATTCAAGGAACAGAAAGTTTCTCCATTAATTATCTGAGTTGCAAAAAGACTGTTGAATTTACAGAGGTCACAGCTAACAGGAAACATTTTCAGCTTTGATTAATCAGGGTTGCCAGATGCACAGTAATACAGTACCGTAACACAATCAATGGAAATTGAAGTAAGCATATTAAGGGACTTTTTTTAGTCAATCACTTCTGGCCATTTCAAATTTTTGTGTTCCAGAAATACAGAGGATTCAAAAGGTTTATGTTATAATTGATTGACAGTTCAACATGCTAGTAATACTATATAAAAAAAGGCACTGGCTTAATTACTAAACCTTTTGTATATGTTATTTTCTTATATAGAGAAAAAGAAGAGCAAGAAGGACACTGGATAATTTTTGTCACTGTTATATATCATGCTAATGATTCAGTGATGAATGATTGTTTATCTTATATTCCTTTGTTTCTTTTATAATTGGATTATTGTTGCCTGCAATAAATTTGTACTTTTTCTGTTAAAACCAAAATTGGCATTGTATATGTAGCTACAGTAAGTGGACTGCAGAAGTTCAAGAAAGCAGCTCACCCCCACCTTCTCAAGGGCAATAAATGCTGACCCAGCCAGTGATGCTAACATCCCATGAGTGAATAATAAAAAAAGGCAGCTGTGGAAAACCTCCTGACAGATCAGAGGTTAAACATCCATCCAAAAGGTTTTACTTTTATTATATATTTGTTAAGAAGTGAATATGACAAAAGTACTGAAAAATTTTCATTTATGGGTCTATTTGAAATAAAAATTTCCAGGCTAATGATATCATAACTAGGCCTGCTGTCTCCTATCCCCTCACCCCCCATTAATTTGGATTGCTTTCACACTGCATGTATGTGACTGTCACTGGTTGAAACTAACTACTGTCCTGGCAGCAGATGGATTTTGTTGAATCTAAATATCAGACTGATGAAACTCATCATATAGGTTGAGTTTGAACATTTTTGGCTGCTGACTTTTAAAAGTAATAACTGTTTCAATATCTGGCCCAGGGTTCTCTGTCGTATGACTTGGCTTGGTTTGCACCCAATTCTTTTTGCTGAATGGTTAACAATCATGATAGATCACGATCAAGACATAACTAGAAAATCACAGCTTTAGGAAAACAACACATATTGGATCCATCAATAAATTATTTCAGATTGTCTTCTGATCTGTACATCTAAAAATCAGATCAACTGCTGGGCCATCAAGTCAAATCATCACTCATCTTATCACTCAATATTTTACATGACTTCTTTATGATTTCTCCAATTGAAATAACAGTCAATGTAAAAATAAGTCAAAATGAACAAGTTGACCAGTATGAATGTAAAAAGGATTAAGGTTTTTAGTTGAACCTCAAATCTTGGTGATCCATATGTCATTTTATGTGTGTAGTTACTTTGCCACTTTTGGACCACTGAGACACAATGTCTAATACTAAGAGAATAACTCCAGAGTGCAGCAGCCCTTTCCCTGCTGGGCTCGATGATGCGTGGAGTATTGCTCCAAAACTGTGTCAAGACAAGTTTAAGACGTGCTTGTCGAATTCATTGGACCTAGTAAGTACTTGTAATCTATCAGCAGTGTTTACATAAATGTTTTTCGAGAAAGCAGATCCTGCCACCTGTACTTAATACTTTAAATTTACTGCGTGAAAACAGAGCTCTTTCCTGGCTGTAAGACTAACATTCATAGCCAGGCATTATAAATCAAGGGCTGCTGGCTGTGAATTGATACTGTAGCTGCTGAGATCAGTAGCTACTGTATAACGACAGCCTTAGGGCTTATGACATCACCAAGTCCTGTTGATTGAATTACAGTCTTTTAATATATACAAGTTACTTTATCTCTTTGCATTTTCTGAAAATTATCTCCCTGTAACCTATGCAGTCATTGGTCAGAATGCATAAATTATGTTTCTGTAAGTTTTCCTCCTCTGATACCTATCAGATATCTATCATCCCCTCATGCTTGTGACACCACAATCCCACTCTAAGTTATTATCTAACATGATGAATGACATTTTTTGCAAAGAAAGTGGGAATAAGGTGAGAGAGGGACTGGGGACAGAGGGTAAGGAACTTATATATCTGTTAGAGATCAATTATAAATATGCAGTGGAGCAAATTGTGACTGGGACGCATCCAGTCAATGCTGGGTTTTAACTTCTCCAGCTAGGCATTTTAAAAAACAAATGTGGCCCACATGGATCTGTCAATCTCCTGGGGCATCTGGTGCTACTATGGGATGGATATTGAAGGTTGTTCAAACAAAGTTTGAGTAACAGAAGTAGTGGTGCTCACTAGAGTCTAGCAGTAGCCTAAGCTCACCTATGGTCCATAACTTTTGCTGCTTTTATGTGTGGCATGCAGAATTTACTCCAAACCACCAATGGATGCCCGACATGTTTGTAATTTGCTCCTTGCTAGTTCTTATTTGACATGCATTTGCTCAGCCACATCTCTTATTTTGAATAGAACTTCTTCTGTCCCATCCTTTATTTAAGGTCTATCTAACAGTGTGATTCTTAAGACCATAATTTTCTTGGTCTGCTCAAGCCTTAGTTCAATGTGTGTCCTGTCCCTAATTCTTGGTATTTTTTCTGCATTATCTTTAAGGATTTCTCTCTACTCTAACCTTACTTATGAATCTGTCCCTTAGAGACAAATGTCTCTCACTATCCTTTCCCTGATTTTGCATCTCCCCCTTTCTCATCCTCCCTCCTATCCCCTCACGTGTGTATCTAGCTGATTTATTTGATCCCTCTGCCCTTTTCTATTTAATGTTTATCTCTGAGGCTTTCTTTGCATTATTCTTCATTCTCTTCTATTCACTTCTATTTCCAATTCTGCTTCTGCTTCTGCTGGCCTTATCAATTATGATTATAATAGTTGTTGAGTTAATATACACGTTTTAAACATGTAAACTACTTATTGCATATGGGTATCGAAGCAAATGCAAAATTAACTCTTACACGGCCATTTTTAGGGGATAACCAACCGTCCTGTCTCTTGCTGGATATAGCTAAAATCTATTCATGCTTTCCGCTGTGTACCGTGGGCTTCCAACTGGACAGATCTGCGTTTTTAAGTGTAAGAGCGAAATTGAACTCCCTCATGGAATCACATACCCTAAAGCGGGGGCTAAGGGACTTTTAGATGTACCCAGAATGTTTGCTTTGCCTGGTTTAGGGATTAGTTGCTCTCGAGATTCAAACATACTCGATACTGGGCCATAAGGTTGCCACATGAAACGAAACTGCGTGTGAGTATATTACAAGGAATTTGGCGACAAGAAATACGAGAATAGCAAGAATTAGATCCATTTGACAGATTCCAGGTGCTGGTTCCAGCCTGCCAGTTGCAGTATTGCAGGTTTTATCCTGCTCAATGAACGTCCAAATGTACTCCAACAATGCATTTTGATTTTGCAGCAATCCTGTCTTTGTAGACAAGTGTTTCCCCAGAGTATGCATTTGTTCCCGATGCATTGAGGCGATGGTTATGTCCCCAGTCTTTCAGTAGCTTCAGCCCCCACTCACTAGGGGACATAGGTGCCTGGGTAGACTGGTCGTTTCCTCTATTCAGCAGACCTTGGTGTGTGTATCGAGGGAGAATAAGCGAACGGAAATACATTAGTTGACCATTGGGAACTTTAATTCGACAGCGCTAACCAAAACTGTAACAAAGCTCAAAATCTTTTAATGTCCACCAAGCCTTACTGTGCCTTTAAGGTGCCCTTTTTCTCCTATGAGCCCCTGGGATTGTTGCCTCTTTTCTCCATTTTACATCTGACACCAGCAGTAAGTGTCTTTCGTTGGCCAAACGTGCAGCAACGTGGGGAGGATCGACTTCACAATGTTCAGAAAACTCCATCCGCCCACTGCAAAATTCCTAACCACAACCACCTCCGCGGAATACTTTAAAAGGAAACTGGATGTACCCTAGTTATTGGTCAGCATTCGCCCAGTCTTAGCGCACTTTCACGCTATTCACATGTACACAGTATTACATAGGGTGTTGCAGCGAGCTTCTTCTGGCGCCGTGTAATGCCTTTCCCTCTAAGCCAGAAAACCCAAATTCAAGTCCCACTTCCCCCATACATATGTTCAAACAAGGACATAGACGCAAGCAAGCAAGTGCATCCTTGCACAATTAGACTGGCCTGCGCTCAATAATCGTGTGAATAGGATCTGGATATAAAAAGTTTCAAGTGCAAATGTAGCAACGCGTCTGTACTTTATACTTATCTACAGGGTCAGATACCAGATTCTCACCATATAAAATCTGCTTGAAAAATGAAACACTTGCTGCAGGAATAGTGGCACCTACAGAATGTCTCTGCTTCATTCCAAAACATTCACTGCGTTCTGTAAACCCAATTACACACCAGGAGTTTTCCTTTTTATGGAGTGTGTTCAATGTGGATACATTAACACCCGTTAAATTGTCTCTAGTAATGTATGAAAGGTACCCTGATGTGAGAATGTACAAATCCCTTCTTCTTAAAGCGGCCCATTCTGCACCTCTGCACCCCGTTAAAACGGGGCAAACTCGGCGGATTAAAGGGCGGTGAAAATTCCTTGATCAAAACTAGTCCAAAACTAGAGGGCATAATTTTAAGGTGAGAGGGGAAAGATTTAAAAGGGACCTAAGGGGCAACTTTTTTCACGCAGAGGGTGGTGTGTGTATGGAATGAGCTGCCAGAGGAGGTGGTGGAGGCTGGTACAATTACAACATGTAAAAGGCATCTGGATGGGTACATGAATAGGAAGGGTTTAGAGGGATATGGGCTAAATGCTGGCAAATGGGACTAGATTAATTTAGGATATCTGGTCGGCATGGACGAGTTGGACCAAAGGGTCTGTCTCCATGCTGTACAGCTCTATGACTATAACTATGAGGGAGATCTCACATACATTGCACTTTTCAGAGTACACGTGCGCTGGAAGCAGTCAGTGTTTCGCCTGACACTCGGAAACTTTTCTTCAGCGAGTTGTGAGCCCACACAGTGTAGGTGTGTTACCTGGTTCAAATCCCTCGAATGAACATAAACAGTTAACAATATTTTGAGGTGGCTGAAGGGGCAGTTATATTTTAATAATTGACTTCACGTACAGGGAAAGAATAACGCTTAAATTACATTAACCAGGGGTGCAATGAAATGTGGTCATTGCGAATTTGATGTGTGAGAATTTGACTGTAACGTATCCAAGTCAATCAGCTGCTCCCTGTTCGTATTCTGCACAGGACCAGTGTCAGAACGCTCTCGCTTTCTCTGGAAACTTATTGATTTCACAACGCATTTTCGTTTTTGTTTCGTTTAAAGGCCCTCAGAACATTTTAAAATTTGTGTCCAACAGCGAACACCTGACAAGTACCCTTACGGGCTGTTTTAAACTAAACGTTTTTTTTAAGTTAAGGTGTTTGTGTTATCGATGCATCGAACTCTTAATCGCATGGTCTCGGTTTCGCATCTAGATGCGAATGCACTCATTTAAAGTTTGTCCTCGGGCATATTAACTGTCTTTAATGTGGAAGCAGTTCCTCAACGATGACTTTCGAGGTGCAGAAGTCGCTGGTTAAACGAACAAGCTGCCTTGCAGACAAATTGGACAACCGGATTGGAGCTTCCAATGTGATGCCATCGAGCTGGGGAAATCACCTTGTGTTTCTTCCAGATATCGCGGCCAATGTCTGAAACAAACCCGGTGAAATACTGCATTGAGGCGCAATCCCACATTAACCGGTCGCATTTCTTCCAAATGCCGGCTGTGAGCAGAATGCTCCATCAATCAGGTTCGGAATCCGGTTGTCAATTTGATGCTCTCCCTGAAATATATTTTTGAACCAAATGAATCTTGTATCATCATTGTATATATTGTACAGCCTAAGTTAACGTTTCTGACTTAACAGTGCCACCCTCGTGAATCGGGGGAGAGAAATAATTCATATTATTGCATAGTGCACGTTTTAAATATTTTATTTGTGACTAAATTCGATCGTTTCCCTTAAACGGGACTTGTATTCACACGATTGTGACAACGAAAGTTTCAACTCAAACATTGGAAGCGCGGAGCAATGAAGTTTAGTTTAAGAAAGTCCATTCACTGTTCCGAGAACATGAGCCGGGATCGAGCCAGGTAGGTAAAACGTGAGCACAACAACATCACTGCAAAACTAAAATATCACCCTGCACATGTAGATGATTCCAGTTTATTTACGGAGAACGAACATGCTCCAATTATTAGATCCCATTAACTTTCATCGAAAGTTGTAACAATTTCAGGTGGAATATTTTAAAATAAAAACGAATATGGGTGAAAACTGATGCATTATTTTCATATTTCTTTGGCTGTCTTCCATTCTTTCTGACCCTGTGTGTTCCTTGCAGAGATAAATAGTGTACATATATCACAATGTGCAGTGATGCTGCTGTATGGTTTTGAACAGGAGCCATATTTGCAGATATTATACCCTGTTGATCAGCAGTATTGAAGGTAAACTATTAACAACTGGTGAAATATTTGCTATGGGGAGCTAGTACAGCACGCAGTTCTACACCAGCTGGCTGAGAAAGTCCGTCAGTGCATGCTGAAAGTTTCAAAGTTTAATTACAAACTTTTGAACAGGTTGTTCAATGACTAACGAGGGCCTGGAGAAGACTCTGGTCGTAAAATGTAAACAGCGATTCGCTTGCTTGGTTCTTATTCTCCTCTCTAAACGGTAACAGAATAAGTTGATGCCAGCATTGTAATTAATTTGTGAGCTGTGCTAATTCTGGTAATTTGAACCAGCCTCAATAATCTGTCTAAGTGCAGGCAGCTCCGGTGGGATTCACACATTTCATGCTTCATTACTCAAGTCAAGCACCTCCTCTCAGTGTAACTTGAATGCAGGCTGCTCTTTGAGATGAAAAGTGAGAAAAGAAAATCACAACAGAATTTTAATTTGAAACTCATCTTTAAACTTCTCCCCCTACCCCCACCGCCCGAAAACAAATGCGATTCCTATCAGATTAGTGATTTTCCATGGAATTTAAATTCTAAATTACATTGTATATACAAAACAATGGGAAATACTGCTGGTGAGCGCCTGAAAAGTGCTTCTCTAAATAACAAGGCTTATACACACATTCAGAGGACATGGTAACTGCAGATTACAGATAATATTGGGGCAATCCGCACTCATGAGGATTTCTAACGTGACATTTAGACTGGCCAGAATCTAATTCATCGTGACCTGGTCTGTTGTGCGAAACATTGTAAGGAGAATAACAGAGACGATAAATCTATTCCACAGGTACAATGATTTGCGCGCCCTTTGCAACAACTGTAGTTTGCAAGAGAACCGTGGCTCCCAAGGTTAACCATCTAGCAGGCACCTTTTGACATTTCACAAGACTTCCAGGTACACACGGCAAAAATGGAACGGTCCGAAAAATCCAAATACGTACACTAACATGAATGTCTTTGGTAGTCCATTCGCTTAACGGACGTGTACCTCAGAGCCAAGTCGATCTAAAACAAGTAAGAGAGATATCATCATGAAATGCATATATTAAGAATTCTTAGACCAACACAAAACATTCTCGTGGAGGGATTTCTCGCTGCACTTAGCGCAGGATCCTGTGCACTTGAGGTCTGATGCGGCTATGCTGAGAAGTGTATACATCTAAAACTATAAGCGCAAGACTAAAATAAAGATATCAACTTAAATATAATTAACATATAAAGAAATTAGCCCAGCACATATACGCTAGCAGGTTGATCACATGCAGCTAAGGAAGCCATACAAATAATACCAATACTTTAGCAGTGATTGGCTGTTTAGTTTAAGCACGGAGGAGATTATATCTAACATGTACACAACAGAATATACTCTGAAAATATACACAAAGACATTGTGCACTGGACATTATTGAGTCGACCTTTTGCATTTGTGCAACAAGTGTCAGTCTGTTACAGTGCAATGAAATGTAATTGATACTGGAGGGGACTATTGAACAGAGAGAACAGAATTACAATGTTTCAACAAGCAATCTGCTTAGAGCAAGCAGGCTTTAGAATAAGTGCGGGTACATTATGAGGATATCCCAAGGAATTTCCTCGAAACCGTGGAAAATAACAACAAAAATTCTAATTGCCTGAAGTCACCAATGCTTCCACTAGCCCTAATTGGATTAAGTGATTAAGGGGATGGCTTCGACTAAATAGCTAGAGAATCGAAATGTGAGAGACCTGGGCAAAAAGTGACCATTTTGAGCAAGGGGTTTATTAACTAACCTTATATTATCTAAACATTTTTTTAAAAAATATATAAACACCAGGAGACTAAGGCAGAACAGTTGAAAATAAATACAAAACACCTGTCGATTCCACAATTAACAAAATAGTGAACACTACTAAATAATGCAACATTGATTAAAATATTTTGGAAACTTATTGATATATATCCAGGCAATATTTTCTCACTGGTTATATAATGCTGCTTAAGTATTACATACATATCATTTCACGGAGTTGGAGTCATCAGTTATATGCTCCGAACGTCCTCATTGGAACTCTGTATCTAATTTCTGACCTTGCGTCTCACAGTCTACTAATCGATGCTGATTAATTTATTTAGCCGACTTTTATTTTGACATGGGCGAATCCAATCGCAGGAATTATCCGCAATAAAAATTCGATTAAAGTTAACAACGTCAAACAAACGCCGACGCCACCGCATTGCTAGGAATTGGTGGAGCAAAATCAAAGGGCACACTGGTTCGATTGTAGAGGGGACCCAGCGGGTCGCATTTGGCCTCTATATCGCAAACAGGTCCTTTTTTGTTTGTACACAGGTAACACAATACATGAGCGAAAAATGAGCAAAGCAAAGAGAAACAACAAAAAAAGCTATCCAACCACTCGGTGCATGTCGAATCATTTCCCTCTCCCCTTTCTTTTTCTCTCTGAAATGCAACCTCGCCAGTTTTGTTTTTTTGCATAAATTCCGCCGAGCGCGCTGTTTGTGCTTTTCTGCTGGTGCTTTCCATCACCTGAACCCCCTCCTCCTTCCACAACATCCCCAGTCATTGCAGATGCCTCTGTCTATTGTAGGCGCCTGGAAGACCAGGAAGCTCCCCCAAATTCACCGAGGTGTGACTCCTTTTTATCATGAGTAGCCTTTGTTCGTGTTGTTGGTTGTCAGGATGAGGTCTGGTTGCCGATGGAGCTTCGTGGTACATGGCTGCTGTAAATCCATCAGTGCTGAGATAGGCGTTTTTTTTGAAGCTGCTAGGTACTGACATTCCTGAGGAGTACGCAGGCGCGGACAGGTGGCACCCAGCACTTTATGACCAGGTGAGATGATCCTGGAGAGGTAAAAGGAGAAATTACTCAACAGCTCGCAGATCTTTTGAGGACACCACGGACAACTCCAGGCGATATGTCAATTCTGGGCAAAATGGGGGACTGGCAGGTATGTGAACTTATCTATTAACGGCACTCCTTTGGCATGATTACAGAAGTCCCAGTAGCCATTGAAAGTTGCTGTCTATTCCAGCGGTGCCTAATATTTCATTATGTAGACGAACGTCATTGATAAAGTCAGTGAATTGGGACAAACAATTACAATTTGCAAATAAGTCAATGAGTCCAAACTTTCTATCAGTACTTGCATTGTGTTTACCTGCATGACGCAACTGATACAAACTCTATAAAGTTTCAGGTTGAAAAAAGTTTGGATATCCAATTTACACTACTGCAGGCGAAACTCTTGGTTTAGTTGATTTGTTTGAACGGGCCCTGAAAAGGTTAACTCGATAAATACGCCTCAAACCTTTCTGCCTTTTCCCTTTTGCGATTTGAATTGATTTTCTTGTCAGTTTACTATCGGCGCTGTGCTCCACATACATAGAAAGCAGCCCACTGTAATCACACCATTTTACAACTTTTCCTAACTTGGGGTCAATCACAATGAGATTAAAAACAAGAAAGATTAGCGTCCAGTTTAACATAGCGATTATGTAACTGTTGTATTAGTCTAACAGTTTCTTAGAACAACGCTAATCTTGGGAAAATAACTCGTTTTCTCAGGACAGATTAAATTTCATTTCTTCTTTCACATTTTATTTTTAAATACTTTGTTTTCATATTGAGTGGCAGTTTGTTCTTCAACTCCCTTTTCATAAACACACAACTTGTTTCAGGTTCATTGGAAATTCTACTAAATGGTCAATAACTTTTACAATTGGATTTAAGCAGCAATGGATTTAACTATATTTGGTGTATGTATTAAACATTTGAAGTTTGTAACCAATAGAGTATCAGTACAAATATATTTCTGTGAAGCCTATGTGCTATTTGCTCCGTAAAAAACTTGTAACTTAATTCCATTGTTCCATGGTTCCTAGATTTTCTCAAAGATTGAAAGTAGTCTGTAACAATGTGATGTTGCTTGCGGGCTCTAATTCAAGAGTCATGTTATCTATATAATTTTCCAAACATTTCAGTGTATTTTATAAACTGGAATTATGTATGACACAAATCTAATTCTGCGGCAATAATTATATTTAAAAAATTAGAACACTTTTGTCGGACCTAAAGTTTTGAAATAAAGGGATATTCTGTCTCAGCTGACACAAAAAGACGTGCATTGAAGAATGTGTTTGTTAGATGCTGATTATTAATACAGGTATTTATCATAGTAGGATTTATTGAAATCCATTGTTCAATACAAGAAACATAATGACAGTAACATTCAAACAGAAGTATTTGCTGTACTTTAAAACTATTCTCTAACTTGTTTATGCTTTCACCCGCGGAACGAAATAAAGTCGAAATATCTGAAGCACGCGTATAGACCAGGCACTAAAATGCTGCAGGATAGCTGGATCTTAAAAGTCCTCTTCACCTGTGCACCAAAGTTAAAATATATGAATGCACAAATATCACATACTTATACGTTGATTTAATAATCAATACGGTCTGTAACAGGTGTTTGGAAAGCTATTTTCTTTTTGCCCTATTTTGAAAAAAAATCAGAATGGGCGAATATTTTGAAAAAGATCAGTAAGGAGAAGATAGTATTGTGGGTAATGGCGTTTCACCATCCTTCGCACACTTTAACGGAGAGGGCTACATTTATTCTAGTCCACGGTAACAAGACCTTGTAACCAAATAAACAGATGTGAATATTTTCCTCGCCACAAAAGAAATCGCTGGCATTTTAAAACGAGGCGAACCTTGTTATGGCTACATGTGTATAGAATTACATTTAATTAAAAGAAGTGCAAATTGGGAGGGGAGGAGTTGGAATACATTTCACAGGTTTAGGCTGCTCAGAAACTGCTCGACAAAAGCAGAAATAAAAACAGCAATGCACCGCTCTCCTGTTAAGAAGTGCTTCCACTCGACAGGAGCATATATTTTAATTATTCATTGTATTTTGCCACAGCGATCGATTACAAGTTAATTTCATATATGATTCTCAGATAAACTCATTTACTATGTTCTTATACTCCACTAGTCTGCCAGCACAGAAGTGAACATTTAAATGATTTCTAAATTAACTAGCATCGGTTTATATGAGATTAACAAATTTTCGTTTGAAAAAGGGAGATGTGGCAAATATCTATTCTTTAAAAGAATCGACATTTGTACACAGGTAGCATAGAAAAGCTACAGGTTCATTGCTTTAAGTCAATGATCTTGCAAACTCGTTATCTGTTTTAATGCACTGCGTTATTTTAAGAGGTAACACCCCCTTCAACAGTTCGACTGAAAATGGGAAATCACAGCTCATGCAAGCAGCTTGTAATGAATAAGTGTTTCACAGTAGAAAGTGAGCAAATTAGGAAAAAAAAGAACATCACTTTTAAAGGTAAAAATGCTGCCGTACTCTTTGCCAGTGACTTAAGAGAACAGAACGCCATCAAGAAAAAAACATACTTTAGATCCGCGAGCTTTTAATATCATTGCATAGACAAGTTTAAAAATCCAGGTACAAGCAGAGTATCTTCATCTCTTAGACCCAAAGCTGATTGTGACTCCAGCGATAGAAATTATTTTGTATTTAAATTTCAAAATGTTTGGCCTTTTGGAGTGAGGTGTTCTGAATCGGTTGATATCTCGGCCCTCTAATTAAAGACAATAGATTCTGATGACATCTTTGTCCTAGAGCTCCACCAAAAATGGTAATGGAGATTACCTGAAGACGACGCCTAGATCTAGTCACCCAGATTACCTGGGTTGAGAGTTACCCTTACACACTTTCTCACCTTCAATGAAAGACAACGATGCAACCTTGTCTCAATTCATAATTCATAGTCAGACATTTATTATGGTAATAACTTTAATGAAGCGTTTGTGAAGAGGTTTGCAACGCGACGTTAGTTCAAAATAGTTTGCTTTTTAAGTCCCTGTTTACGTATGAATTGAATAGCTACATAACAAACACGATTTCCACCTCAATGGTTGCAAACCAACACTCTACACGCTTGTTATTTAAAGCCTCCAGATATCAAAGAAAGGTAAATGCCGAAAGAAATTCTCGCTCACAAACCTAATATCTCACAGATAGGAAACGAGACACAACCACTGAAAGAATCTAAATACTGGTAGTAAAGTCACCTGATTATCAATGCAATTCAGCACTACTGAGGTTTACTGCTCTGATAAGCGTAAACGTCTCCTGGAAATAACTTGCAGAGGGAATGTTAAAATTGTCTTTAATTTGAATTTTCCTGAGGAGGTGCTTTTAAAAAAAAATCAGCGAAAAGCAAGGAAATCGGAACCAGTTCGGAATCGATTTAACTACATCCATTGTGAAATGTGTTTAAGCTAAACTGCTTACTTAGTAAAAGGGCATGTGGATGGAAGTTGGGTGCTTGATACGCAGAGGAATATGAAGTTAACTGTTGTATGAAAATATGGGTAATATCTATATATTATTTATTATTGCTATTTAACATAGTGAAAATGTGAAGCACACTTGCCCTGTTATTATAAAATAAACGATTGAGTTCGGTGTTTCAGCAAGATTACTGCCTTCATTGGAAGGCATAATCAGTTAACAACTAAACAGTGCATGATCATTATGTCTGCTGGGAGAAGAGTTAACCAAAGAAAGAAAGTCACATCGTATTCTGTGCTTTGGTAGAATGGAAGGTAAGGGAGGGTTTAACAAGTAACAGAACAAGTAGCTCCATGTACATTTATAAGCTGTTGTCCACCGCCAATGTATTTATGTTGACGTCCATTGCCAGGCGGCAGGGCAAGCTCTGTACCTGTATCCATTGGAGCAGTAATGTGGTTGAATGAGTGTTTGGCTGGTGTTCATATGCTAATTGGGCTGTTATTAGCGAGTTACTAAAGAGCTGAGAGGGGAACACGATCGACCATTAGAGGGAGATCTCAGAGCACATACAGAGCGCTAAACCAACACACACTCTCTGTACAGGACTGTCCGCTCTCTGAGACATCCAGTCAGCCACTTTTACACCAATCCATGAGAATGCTGTGGAAATTAGCGGACAATATCAAATATGAGGAGTGCGAGGTAAGCAATTTCATATTAGCTTCAAAAGAATTAAAATGCAGTTTTCACTGCCCCGTCGAATGAAAAAAAGCTGTGCATCACATCTCATTTAAACCGAATATTGCAAAGTTTTATTTTAAACATTAAGTATGTTTTCACAATTATATATTCTATAGAAAGATGCAGCATGACAAAAACAAATGCAGCACTTGGCCATTCGGCTTAATAATATTGTAAAATAATGCAAACGCCGATTGCAGGGTGCGTACCTCAGCTCTATTGTGTGGCAATAGCTCACATTTGTAAACAATACAGGAATCGAGAGTTAAGAATCGACGTCCACTAGATTAAGCATCTGAAATGATAAATGTTTGGTAAACCTGGCTGAAATCCTTCGCCTATAAATTCTTAACAGAATCCTCAAAAAGGGCCGCGTTGCTGGCGATGTTTGTGAAAGTAAAACCAAAATTAAAACATTAAGCTTGCTGCACTTATTGTCACAGAACGCCTTGGGAAAGCACAAGTTTGATCAAGCAAGGAAAAGCAGTTTACTTTTGCAGTCAATTCTAATGTCTTAGTCTAAATTGTGTATCTGTCTGCATTTGTTGCTTAAACGTTCGTAATCCCCACCCCCAACCACCAACCCTCCCCAAAAAAAACGCACATGGAAACATTGAAATCTGCACAAAATTGTGTCTTGGTAAAGATGAAAGGTTTTTTTGTGTGGAAATGGCAGAAGGCGTTAGATGGTTCTGGCTAAACGCCGTGATTGTGCCCGGATTGAGAAAGTTGATCTAGAGTTTGCGAGGTAATATTTGGGGAGTTGTTTTGAAGTTGTATAGCCAGTCAAACGGGTTTGTACAGCAGGCTAGAAGGCAGTTCACACCACCGGCTAAACCAAGCGGCCGTTTAGTTTCACTTTATTTTTCAAAAACGCGGGGAGGAAATTAATAAAAAACAAAAGTCCAAGAAAAGTATGAAGGGTCGGCGCGAGCTTCCGGCGGAGTAGGTTTACGATCAGAAGTGAAATCCGTTTGTTTGGAGCCGGTTTCGAGTTGAGTTTAGACAAGAGTTTTTTTAGGATCGCAGTAGGGGAGCAGCTTGCGTAAAAGTGCGTGAAAACGAATCAGGGCTTTGGAGACTCCATAGTGTCTCTGTCGCTCCCTCTGTCTCTTAACTTTTAACCCATTGCACGATGGATCAGACTACTAGTGACCCAGGATCAGGGCAGCAGTCACCTCCGGATAAAGAGCTGAAAAGGAAGAGAGCTGAGAGCGCAGGTAGTCGCTCTCCAGCCAGGAAGCGAGTGGCCGCGGACATGCCTTTGGCGTTTGCTGGATTCTCACACGATAACGAGGTGCAAATTCCTTCCCGCATCACACTCTCTCTCTTTCTTTCCTTCCCCTCTTTCTCTCTGTCTCTCTCTCTCCCCCCTCTGACTCTCACCATTCCTTCTCCCCTTCCCTCTCTCTCTCACTTTCGCATGCCCTCGATCACTTGAAAATGTTCTCTTCTTCCCTGTGATTCGTCAGAAGCAGCAATGTGTGCCCCTCTATTCTCTCTCTCTCTCTCTCTGATTAGATACACTGATTCAACGGACGTCATTTATAACAGACACAGCTTTTAGTTGCTTCCTCGCTTCACGCTCGATTTCCGACCATTCTCCCCTTATTAAGTATTCGTGTAATATTAATAGTCATGAATATCTGCTATTATGTGCTGAGTGAAGCCACGGCTCGCCCTTAGAGGAGGAGAAAGAGAGAGAGAGAAAAAAAAGTTTGAAAAATCTACCGACGTGACGCCCTGAAACTAGACACAATTCTGATCATTTTTTTTTGTTTGTGTGTGTTGTTCCCAATGAAGAAATTTTTCAAGTTCTGATGGATTCGCCTGCCTTCCTCCTGCATGTGACTCCCCGGCGTTGTGATCGTGTTGTAGTTGTATAGTACTGGACTGTTTTTTCCAATTTTCCACCTCTAGGTCTCTCTATTTTTTCCCCCTGACGAACTCAGATCAGACTGCCCGCAGATGTTAGTGCACAGTTTCTCGGCCATGGTGAGTTTCAGTGAGATGCCACTAGGTTTAAAACGAGCCTCCCCCGCCCCCCCAAAAACAAAAACTGGTAGCACTTTGGATTGTGAAAATAAAAAAAATCCTAGCATACCTCCTTGGAGGATAATATTTTGCTGAATTCTACCCCGTGCGATAATTTACAATTACTAATATGGCCAGTAAAACTTAAGCTTGCCACCGCCAACGAAAGTCATACCAGCGATGTTTCTTTAACAAAAAGAATAAAATAATTTATTTTTTTTTTATAATTGCAACTTTACATGTCTGATTTCATTGCAGGACCGGCACGACGGCACAAGCAATGGGACTCCACGGTTGCCTCAGTTAGGGACGGTCAGCCAGTCTCCGTACCCGACCGCCCCGCCGCTCTCTCACACTCCCAACACGGACTTCCAGCCACCCTACTTCCCTCCTCCGTACCAGCCCATCTACCCGCAGTCGCAGGACCCCTATTCCCATGTGAACGACCCTTACTCGCTGAACTCGCTGCACCCGCAGCCCCAGCCGCAGCACCCGACCTGGCCTCAGCGGCAGAACCAGGAAGCGGGAATCCTCCACCAGCCCCGCGGGCTGCCCCAACTCGCCGGCCTGGACCCGCGGAGGGAGTACCGACGGCCCGAGGTCCTCCTCCACAGCACCCACGGACTCGACTCCGGCCTCGGGGATACATTGCCTATCCACAGCATCGCACATGCTATCGAGGATGTACAGGTCGGTTCCTTGCAAACCCTTTGCAGTTCTTACTTTACACTGCTGCGTTAGTCTACAGTGAACTGTTTTCAAATTAAAGGGAGATTCTCAATCCATTTACCCACCCCCCCCTCCACGACCACCCCTGGTAAAATCTGCTTTCGTGAACCCTGCATCTGCTTCAGATTTTGAAAATAAAATTGACAAGTAGGGACATCTGTCGTGTTTGGATCTCTTTTTAAATTGACAATCAAGCGAAACAAATCTATTTTTTTACCAAATGACCAATACATATTAATGTTATGTGTTAACGTGCATCAAATGAGAGCAAATTTCTCGTCTGCATTGTTAGAAATATAAATTGCATCTTCCCTTAATTAAATCCAGCACTTGCCTTTTAACGCTATCAATTTCTCTCATACATGTAAACAGTTTGGAGTAAATGAAATTGTGTGGTGCGCTTTATTCAATATTTCAACTTGATAAAACAGACTTATTCCGATCTGGACTTTGCCGAGAGCTTCAAAATTGGAATCATTAATTTTAAACATATATATAAAATTCTGGAGATGTCTTAATTCCTACCCCCAGCCCCCGCCCCCAATCCCAACGAGAAAATAAGAAATCGTTTATTAGATGTGGCGAGTTACTGAAAGCTGGTTGCAATGCTGAGTTACAGACCCGAGATTGCAAAATACAAAAGGCATGCGTTTAGTTTGTACTAAATTGTTCGTTTTTTCAGCGCCGTGGCGAACTGTGCTTTTAAGTTATAATATGAACTCGTTCCTTCTGCAATAATCTGGAATAATTATTAGTGTGTTATTACTTACCTTGCAAACAAAGGATGCATATTAATGCGGGATGAAAACCATCCGCCCTCTTGGTAGCTGCATTTAAGGCTATGCTCACACCCCCTCCCCAAATGTTACTCTTAATTTCGTTTAAAAAGTGCCGATTTTAAAGCTCTCGTAAAATATTCATAAGCAAGGAACCGTCATGCATTCATTTCCAAACAAATACTCATTATGAATGCTTAGAGCGATTGAAAGCTGTTCAACATTCTACTTAATACCTGCGGCTATACTTTACCTAAATGTGACTGGCTCTTTAACACACACACACACACAATCTGCTGTAAACAAGCTTACAAATGCAGCCTTAACTGTATGATATGCGTCTCCACTACTCTAGGAGAATATTTAACAACAAAGGCATAAGCTGCTCACAAAAAAGGTGCTACAGAGAGAAGAAGGGGGAGAGAATAAAAGTCTAAATGGTTCAGTTTGTTTCGGTGCGACTGTGCTTGTGTGATACCGGAATTAAAATGTCCTTGCTTTCGTAAAGTATGTGGTCGGTGTTTTGTGTTTCTGTGATGTGCGGAGAACCTGCCGATTTGGCTTTAGAATGCAATGATTATTGAAACCTCTTTTAACACTCTGGTGTCAATTGTTCAGATTGTCCAAATGGTGCCAATTTTGTACATCTTTGTGGTGTTGAGAGTAAAGCGGCTGTTTAACCCCTTTAACCACCATGATTTCGGGCGTGGGTAATCTTATTTTTTAATAGTTTCATAAAGCCATGAAGCCTCCCAGTTTAAAATCTTTTTTAAAAAAAATAGAAACTGCTCTTAGTCATGAAAAAAAAATCAGAACCCCGACAGATTCAGGCACTTTCTGGGTCGTTTTAAATGTATGGTTGATGTGGACAGAGTGCCAACATTAATTTAAGCAGCCGATTCAAAATTAGTTCGACTTAAAATCAAAAATCACTCGGGGCAAGTTGCGTGTGAATGGTCGAACCACGTTTTGAGAAGAAAGGATAATGGAAACTCTCCCAATGATGTGATGGGGAACTAGTGCTAGCTTTAGATGGGGAGCATATCATAAATAATAAAGAGAAAAATCAAAGCTGCATGAATAATGTTAGATGGGTCGCTGACATTGCAGGGGTGATCTGGAAGTGAGTGTTATTTGTAAATGAACTGATTGTTCTGCAGTGATTGCCAATCGCTCAGTCTCAGTAGAATTCATGTTCACTTGGCGAACATATTCCGACGCTGTACTGCATGTTGATGCTAGAATGAATAAACTTGCTTCATTTAATAACAAGAAAAAGCTGAGGATTTTTTTTACTGTAAAATATCTGCTAGGGGATGGTCATCAGTAGGACTTCCCACCTCCAGAATATACACATGTATACAAGATATATCACACAGAGATAAATTATCAAATAAATAAATCTCACAACTTCACTTGTCCCATCAAGCCCAGAATTCCATTCACTATAGTAGGGAAAAATAGTGTTTATGCAAATATTGAACAAAGAGCGGGAATTATCATTCCATTATGGCAATACATTGTCATTTCTGTTCAGAAGAATGAGCCAGGCTCTGGGTAGATTCTTACAACTTCTGACATGGCTGAGTTTCACGTAGTTCTTGCCATTGTAAATGTCTGCAGTCTTTATTTCCACAAGTTTACGTTAGTGTTTTTCTAAATTCCGTTTCAGCATGTTGATGACCAAGGTATTAACATCCAGGACCATACCGTCATTAAGAAAGGCAAGTTGCTTTATTTAATCTTCTCATCCAAAATATTTGCACAGGCGGTACACAGCTCATCGAATCCTGGTTGCTTCTCTCCAGTTTATTGTGTGTGCAAACATCTCATGTCAAACTAAGAAACAGCCATGATGGGGTTGCAGGAGAATTGTTTCTGTTGTTATTGGTCTTGGGTTTCGCGAGAGGAAAATATCCTGTCTGTAAATCTCAGACTCCGAACGTTAGTGTGGGTTTAAGGAATTCCTTACAGTCGTGTTCCTTTAATGAGCAAAGGAATTAGGGAGGGTATAAATCAAACCAAATGCCTGAACTTGCAGAAGCAATTATACTGTCGATTGGCGTTACATGCTTTTGAGGGTCTGGTTAGTCATGTGCATTTAGACGTGTATTTATTTCTGTGGGACATTGGTTGGGAAATGTGCGTTCTTAACTTAGCCATCCCAAAGATTCTGCTGCATCCATTGCTAAGTTGCTACGCGGTTGTTTTGATTCTGAGGATATCGAAATCGAATTAATGTGGGCACAGATTATACACTGTAAATGCGCAGTAATTCGTAAAACTGCAGCATACGGTTAAATGGCTTAAGTTTCATCTTTCTACTTCTCCAGGTTTTGTCACGTCAAATTACATGTGCAAGGGATAAATCTTAAGAGATGCTCTTTCCACGTCGACATGATAATTGGCTCTTTTATTAGTAATCTCAAGAGTTCGTTTAACTCCTATTGTCTCTATTAGCCTCCCCAGAGCTATTAATGTCACAAGTGATCTATCCGGAACTAGAAGCTCGACGTCTTCAAAGATCCAGAGTAGATTTCCAGTGGCATGCAGAGAAAGCCAAACCAGGGCACTTGATTATATTGTAACGATCCTTTTTTTGTGCATAGGGAACTCGTGCAGGGCAGCATTTATAGAAATCAAGCACAGAGTCTGTTAAGCTACATTCTAGACGGCTAATCAGTAATAAAAATGATCAGATTCTAAATAATTCTCTGGAGTTGAGGAGCAATTTAGCCAGTGGACATGTTACATTGTTTAGGTCTCATAGTGCACTGATAATCAGAGCTACCCAGTTGTCCATTGTAAGCCTAAACGCGCTCTTTTAAATCTGAACAGTTAGAGCTATCCATCGGCAAAGCTAAGGCTATTTCACGAAAACGCCAGCGTTAATTTCCTGTGAATCACCATCGCGTTTCTTTTTAGTTGTTTTTGTTCGCAATGACCTGATAAATTGGGTTCAGAATTTGATGTATTGATGTTCCACTATGTGTGCGTTCGTTCTGTGGTCAAAAGCAGTGCCTATTTTACTCGCATGTTCAGATGTAGGGTAGAAGAGCTGATGCAGAATGTAACAGGATCGAATTAGTATGAGAACAAAACAGAATAACATCCTCCAACACGTCCTGTTATTGTAATATGTACGCTATTGGGAAATAAATGCATTGAAATCTATATTGTCTGAACAAATAACTAAGTGTGAAAATGAATACAGTACAATGAAAAGGGATGCTGGGAGTTTTAAAGGGTAACAGGAATAGATTAGAAAATGTATTTACTCTTGACTTGTAACATAAGGCATCTATTTGCGTTCTATTGAATCACAAATTTTCTATTACACAATGGAAATGATTTTACCATGACATTAACTGACATTGGCATAGGCAGTAAAATGCGCAGTCAGCCACATAACTTTGGAAAGACCGTCTGTATAATAAAAAAAAGTGCAATTCGATCTGAACGTGTTATATTTTGCACAAATGATCAGATTTGATTTTAGTTTTTAAAATGCACAATCTAAAGTGCAATTCAGTGGAGAGGACAGTTTTGCAGCAATGTGCGCAGCAATTGCTGCTTATGACCACAATATATCCCAGTAATGTGACAAAGGCCCCGCTTTATTATCGACTCTTTCATCGAATCTAATCCAAATCGGTCCAACTGAATTGTTTTAATATATTGTGCAGAGGTTGGAATTGTTGAGTTAGCGAGGGACACAAGTACAGAGATGTTGTAAAGTGACCATCTATGTTAGCTGATGGACATGGCAGATGTACGCTTTTCAGGGGATGGTTGTTGATTTGTCTGATGGTTCTGTTTCAGGTCCCATGTCCCTATCTAAGTCTCACAGTGGGGCTGTCACCTCGATCTCACTCAATAAGGACGGGCTCTTTGGCGGGGTTGCGAACCCGAACGAGGTGTTTTGTTCAGTTCCGGGTCGCCTCTCCCTCCTCAGTTCAACATCAAAGTACAAGGTGACGGTGGCGGAAGTGCAGAGACGCCTGTCTCCGCCCGAGTGTCTCAACGCCTCGTTACTGGGAGGAGTGCTTAGGAGGTGAGGGCTACTGGTGCGTTGGACACCCTCCTACACAGCTCTGCTTCAGAGAAGGATAGGCCAGCACACACATCAGTGAAAATTCCTTTTTAAATGCATCTGATCGCTAAATTATTTTAGTAATGCTACCAATATTTATTTTCACTCTTTGCTAATTGTTTTTTGCTCTCCATCTAACCCTTAAAGGGCAATTATCACATTTTAGACAGAGTAGTTAACACTTGCACCGCATTCTTTTGTATTCTATAAACACATGTTCCTATGGGTTGCCAATAGATCAGAAGACAGTGGATGCTGTAATAAAGATATTCTATTAGAAAACAACTTTATACATAAAAGTAAAATGCTTTTGGGACAGTCTTCCAAAGGACATGTTCTTTATAAATTGCCTCAGTGTGGATGAGAGGAGGACCAGACACAATTGTGAAATCAAATTCATTCAGAATCTAGTAGATTATTTTGAGATTTAGATTGTTTAAGGTATGCATTAAAAGAGTGAATTTTGTGCCATAGCGGAGCCACACTCCATTTGAAAATTGCTTTGTAATTCCAAAATGTGCATTTTTAAATTTCGTTAATGCAAGTCTGGAATAAGAATGTCATTAAATATGTGAAAGAAATGTGTAACAAAACATGTATCCATTTTCAATTTAACCAGGAGCTCCTTTCTTTTGTAGGGCGAAATCTAAAAATGGAGGACGATCTTTAAGAGAAAAATTAGACAAAATTGGATTAAATTTACCGGCAGGCAGGCGCAAAGCTGCTAACGTTACGCTGCTAACCTCACTTGTTGAGGGTAAGTAAACTTTATTCCATTTTTTTCGTATCTAAACAGAGGTGGGCTAATAAACATGGATTGTTTCCAGTATGGCACAAGAGCGGGAAATTGTTTTTGTTTGCGAAGCCACGTGCCTTTATGTAACTCACAGCAGCACCAGTCGTTGTCTCGTGTTAACCCATCAAAATAGCACAGAAATAAACAAGCGACTGAACATTGTACTGTCTGAGTCCTTGTGTATAAACCAGGCATTGTACAGGGTTATTAAATATATAGCTTGACTTGACCAGACCAGATATAGCCAGAGGATGCTTGTTGTGAGCAATGTGGGCACGTTGTAAAAAAGCTGTTATTCGTTTTTTTTAGGGGGAGGTGGTTGCATTAATTGATTTAGGCATTTGTTTACTAATGACTGAAAAATCTTCCAGTGAATGAGAAACTAATGAGAAATCCTAAACTACAGTTCTGTTCTTCAATTAAAATGCTGCTTTCAGGATTGTTGAATTGAGTAAACAAAAAGACTAGTGTAGATCAGGCATCACAGCAAGTTCAGTACATAGGAATCTTCCGTTATCTAATTTGCAGAGAGAGAGAGATAATGAACAGATTATGCTAAAACATTATTTTGATTAGCGAAGAGAAGAGAATACAGCCTCCCCCATCTGATTTATTTCTGTTTTTCATTGGATGCCTTAAGTCTGGTCTAAGAGTGAAATGCGTGGTTGTATCTGTTTGTAACTGATGCTCATTGTGTGCAGAGTAAAGGTTGTAGTGCCGCCAGAACTGTGTTGAGAACGGTCCTGTGTGTCAGGGTCTTGTGGAGAGAGCTTCTTAAAGAAAATCATTACTTTAATCTGATTATGGTTCTGGGTTATTATGAGCCAGGAGTGGATTCACGCGTAGATGGTTTGCTGATAAATGTGTGACCAGTTGGATTTCTAAGGGGGCAGGCTGTTGGACTGTGTCCTGTTGTTATTGTTTATGATCTGTTCCATTTTATGGAAACGAGTTACTGGACTGTGCCTTTGAAGCACTAATTGGCGCATGCGTCCTTCCGGAGCTGGCTAATGGCAGGAAGCCCTGCAGTAAAACCCAACTGGTTCAGGAAATTAAAACCAAAGGCTTTGAAATCAACAAAAAGACAGGGTTCTAGAGAATGATGTATTCTAACCGTTCAAGAGGAGCAGACATATTTTATACATATATGTAATTTGTCGTTTATAAAGAATGTATATCTTTCAAAATGCTCACGTATACAATACCTATACTTTCAAAACCGTGTATTTATTGATTATATTGACCAACTGATTGCTATTATAAAAAAAAGTAGTGAATCTCCCCCAGTGCCGGTTCCTTCTGCTAGACTGTATTGAACTGCATGAGCTCTTAGTTTGAATAGTGCTCCTTGTAACTGACGTTTTTTTTTGTTGTTTTTCTACCTGGTCAATGAACTATTTCTGTCCTCTTTGGTCGCTGCGATTGATCTCCAAACAGTTCCTTTTTTTTAACAATCGGTATAAGTTCAAATAAATCCACACAATTCATCTTTTTTACAAAGTGTTGTCCGAAGCCAGCCTAGGACATGAGAACCATTCCGATATAATGTTTCCTTATAATGTTTATGAGCCAACATGTGAAAGATTGCAAACCGCCTTTGCAGTACTGTATTACTACAACATGCTTTGTTATTTAGTTGCATTGGGGTTTACAGAACACAGGTTTAAGTGCAAGAGGATGTTGTAGAGACATGGCTTGGACTGGTACTGAATGCATGACAACAAAAGAGATATTGTCAACTTATTTGATATTCTATCCAGTTCACTACTTAGCTCCTCGTAATGTCGTTAAATGACTCACTGGAGCTTTCCGATTTTTTTTATTGCATGCTTCAAATATTTAGTTTGTGACAAATGGTACTATGAGGGTTCCAGCAGGGTACTTTTGAACTATTTCTTCCATTATGATGACTGAAAGAAACCCGGAGTGCAGCATGCCGATGTTAGTTATCCTGTAATACAATCTAAATATTTAAAGAGACATTACCATTTTTTTGCTGCTGGGCAGTACCAAGAGAAAAGTGATCGTTTTGAACAAAGCTGCAAACAATATGGTTTGCTACCCGCCTTATCTCGGTCATGTCATTAAATTTAATCGACTTAATAAATAGCCCCAACCAAATTTCAATAATGCAAGTAAAAAGGCAGCCATCTTTTATACGGCTATAAAATGGGTTTGAGCCACTTAAAATGTAATATGTCCAACAATTCTATTAAACATTTTGAGAACGGTTGCTGGCATTAGTTCGCTTGTTAAATCAATTTAACATTATCAAAACCAAATGCGTTTGAAAAAGAAATGAATGTATAAACTTTACCTCCATTTTGTACATTGTCCTTCATTTCCTGCCCAGGTGAAGCTGTGCACCTTGCCCGAGATTTTGGTTATGTTTGCGAAACAGAATTCCCAGCCAAAGCAATAGCTGAGTACGTCAACCGGCAACATTCCGACCCGAGTGAACAAGTGACACGAAAAAACATGTTACTTGCAACGAAGTAAGTCTTTTTTTTAAATAAAATCTGAAAACTTTAACTGAGTTCTTTTCCCCATGTGGATTCTGCTCTGCTGTTAATTGCTGGCACATGGTGTGCGGGAACAGTTCAGAATTGAACAAGGTGAAGATCCTAACAGTGACCATTTGCTCTCTGACAAGTGCTTAGAAATAAGTGATAGATGGTAGAAGTTTTAGCTGCGAAATCTAAAACAGTGGTCGATATCAGCCCAAACCAGGCCCTCACACCTGGTGTGTTTGTATTATCAGTATTAATTCTATGATCCACTGCTGTCAAAAGCAGCGCTGCCTCAGTTGGCGTCCAGTGCTTTCACTATCAGAGGATTGAAACCACTGTCATTTTGTGAGGTCACACATCACAGAGAATTACTTAAGGCATAATATTTTGCCAGCAGTTAATAAACATTATTTAGCAGTGGGTTGTAGCCGAACTGTTTGGATGAAAAGGCATGTGTGAAGAGTAAATTATCTGCGATGAAATGTTGAAGGTTTTGTTTTCTCTTTCCCAGTGCTGTTTTCTAGCCTTTAATTAAGAACTTGAAATGTCACCGAAGGGCATTGTGGTGGGGATGTGTTGGGAGGTTGGTGCTGCAATTTGTATAGAAGGTTGCACGCCCACTGAAATAAGCATTTTTTTCGGAAGATATAACACAAAACACATAGAAATAGGGTTTACATAATTCTGAAGACTAACAAAATAGAGTTAGTCTTTCTTTACAATAAAATTTCAAACATAACTAGAATCACACACTGTGCTACGCTCAAAGCTACACACATGTACACACACGTGTGGTATTAGCTAGATTTGTATAGTCCATATATAATAGTGATGATTTCATACACCCTCATTATACTGATCTTTCTTAACAGTGGCGTGTTTGTTATGAACACTTTTGGATATTACCCTTCTGTATTCCGATTTTCCAATTTGACTTTAATGAACCAAATTGCTGTGTTTATATTATTTTGGGTGGGGTACTCTCAACACATCAGCAACCTGCATGGGAAACAAAGATTAGTTCTGACTTTGCTGCTCTGTGAATAACGTGATTGTCACACAATTGCGTTTGCTTATGAACATTTTAAACTGGGATTTGAGCTTTGATGTACTGAGGTGTAACAGAATCGTGGGCACAATATTAAAGAGCTCGCTTTTTCGTTGCAAGCATGAAAGTTAGATTTGGGAAGGGGGATGTTGATAACCGTCGCCACGACTTGTATCACTGGCTTTTCTTGCGCAATTGTGTGTTTCAAGATAACGTTTCGAAATCCGGCTGTTGAGGTGAAACTTAGTCTGTCGTGATAAATTTCATATTCATTCAGAACAATAGCCTATTATCTATCCACTTAAATGGGACAGGCATTGTCCAAATCAATGAAAATCCGATGAAATCGTCTTGATTTAGACGTTACTTATAAGAATTGCCCATTCCACTTCGGAAAATAATGTACGTACAAGACATTGTTGTATGATTAAGGTGAATCACGTGTTAATCTGCACCTGTGCCATGTTTAACTGAGTGGAAAAGCTGAACTTTAAGTTAACTTGAGTGCAGTTTAAAAGAAAAATGTGCTAATAAAAGCTTGCTCGCCACCCTCCCCGGGAGATATACAGTATACTAAACATTACAACTTGTTTTTTTTAATTTTACAGACAAATCTGCAAAGAGTTTACAGACTTGCTGACTCAGGACCGATCTCCTTTGGGGAATTCTCGGCCAGCCCCGATCCTGGAGCCTGGCATTCAGAGCTGCCTCACTCACTTCAGCCTCATTACACATGGCTTCGGGAGCCCGGCTCTCTGCGCCGCCATCACCGCCTTGCAGAACTATCTTACCGAAGCACTCAAAGCCATGGACAAAATGTACATGAACAATACTCCCAACAACCACACGGGCGAAAACCCCAGTAAAAGCGGAGACAAGGACGAGAAGCACAGAAAGTAATGGGATAGTTTAAAAAAAAGTACAATTTCGTAAAAATAAATAAAAAAAATTAAAAGTTGTCATATAGGTGTGACTGTTTCTCCCTCAACCTGGAACCCGGAGCCTTAGCGAACAGCGCAGGCGATGAAGAATTTTGAACTGCTTTTGAAATGACACGACAAAAGTTTCTGAACTTTTTACCAAGTTAAAACTTCATCCGACTGCCTCCTGATTGACATAACCCCCCGTTGTTTATCTCTGTTAAGATTGTAGTCACAATCATTTAAGGAAGGTAACGAGGACACATTTTATCAGTATTGTGAATAAACCTGCACAGTTCCTCTGTCATAATCATCGTTGTAGAGAAAAAAAAATCCTCTAAGGTAACGGTCAACTTGAACATTTATTGCAACCTGCAGTCCGCGGTATAACAAGGGAAACAGTGTTCATGTATGTATATATTTATTTATGTGTAATTTAATGGGAATTGTAAATATGGTGCGTCTGTTTAAGCCTTTATTTTATTTAACTGGTGATATCGTTTACCTCCTGTTAGTGGGTTTTATTCTTCATCAACCACAGTAGTTCTTTCCGTGATTTTTATGGTACTTATTTAGAAAGGTATTGGGTAAACTCTGGGATACACATTTTAGACCTCTGTAGCATGTCGTGGCGATAAGCAGTTGAACAAAATCCAAGGGTGGGGGGAGGGTCTGAGTTTTATATAAGTAACGAAATTAGTTTATAATATCACAGAAGTCCGAATTTTAAAAAAAAGGCTAAGATCTTAAATAAAAGAAGCATCTGCGATGCTTTTTTTGTGTTTTAAAATACCCCACGTGCTGTGACAAAGGAATTACCTGACACCATGTCCCCTTCCCTACTGACAGAATCAGAGCAATAAACTGATATTGTCTATAGAACGGTTTAGTATTTTATTGTTGAACTGACAGCATTTGGGACGACCTGATACCTTGTATGTCCGCTGGCCAAATTGGAAGCAGTTTTTAGCTGTATTATATAGAGTTGTGTTGGCAATAGTTTACATGCCTGTCGATGTATCATAGCCCTTTGTTACCCAGATAAATAAATATTTGATACGCTTTATGTCGATTTTTTTTTATTCAGTAGCTGTCTTTGCCCAGGCGTATTTTAACTTGGCAGTCTTTTCCTCCAGCCCTTCAGTATGCTTTGCAGTAATTGGGTTTAACTCTCCCTTGACAATTGCTCCCCTGCAATAAGCAGCTGAACCCATTGTTTCCCTCAAGTATAATAAAAAATCTTGAACTTTCAAGTTAGAGTTGAGCAGGCTCGCTCTGGTAGGTTATTGAGTCTTACTCAAAATAAATGATAAAACGGGCAGGGGCGGGTTGGGGGGTGGGTGGTTGGGTGGAGTTGATATAGAGAGGGAGAGAGGAATAAAGATGTATTGCTAAGGTCTTCAGTATTCTGAAATAATGTACCTAATGATGTGACAAGTCAGTAAATAATCCACGCAGATTTTCGTGATGCTTTACTTACCAAATGTCAATTTGCTGTTTAACTCGTTATCAGCCCTACTTCAGCATCAGCATTAAACAATTTTGCTTTACGGAATAACAGATAATGTCAATAAGGTTAATATTTTTCCTGGGTTTTCCTGAGAGTGGAGCAAATATGTTGTGAAATGTTACCAACCGTTTACAGTCTCCCTTAATAAGTCGGCGTTCCCCAACACGCACGTTGTTCTGTATGTGCTTCTTTATTGTTATAGTACAGTGCATCCAATAGATTTAACACAATAAGGTTGAAAACGGCATTACGCTTTTTATACTGCATTTTACAGGCTGGATGATTCGTGAATACAGTAATGTACACGCTATGCACATTAATGTTTCCCAGCTAAAAAATGGACTAAGCTTTTGAGATAAGGGAAGTTTAACAAAATATAAACAATCGGGTTGTTTGGACCATGTTGACTGCAACGTTTAATTATTCTTTGTCAAATGGAAGTTAATTTGACTGTAAATTATAAACACTGAAATTCTAAGCCTGATAAACCAGTTAGTGTGTGTTTTTGACAGAAATGAAATGCACAATGCTAGCAGGTGAGGTGAAGCGTTGTCTATCAGGGCTGTTTTTCTTGGCTAGATCTCAGAATGTGTGTGGGATACTGTACTTACCTCGGGCACAATGGCATTCATAAACAGTGTTTCAAGTCTGCTGTTTATACAGGGAATAGACACAAAGCCCATTTTTAAGACATCAAAGCATATTTATTAAATACGAAACACAACGTCAGAGTAGAGGTGTAAATCCCCAGGAAACATATCTTAATTTTAAATAATGCTGAGTTGACAAAACGACAAAATTAGCATCTGTGTGTACGTGTAGTTTAACAGAACGTGACATTTTAATATTGGTCTCAGTTGATCGAAGCGACAATGGCATTTTAAAGAAGTGACAGATATTTTAGTGACTCCATTTTATTATTTTAAAGGGATTAAAAGTTTTTAGAAGTCTAGCGTAATAACTATCCAGGGAGAATTTCGCTACATTAAAAATGTCTTTTGCTTGTTGATTTGGGTCCAGTATGACGATCAGTCGCAAGGAATTAATGTTGATTTTTACAAAACCGCTTCGAATAATCCCGAGTCTAAACAATCCATGGTGTTTTGATATAGCAAATTTATTTAATAATTTTGCATAATATTTTATCAATTATATTGCGGCAGTGCGGACCTGGCACTTGAAACTAACACATTTCAACTTTTAAAAACATCAAGCAGTTCAGCATTATCCCAATGGTAATTGTTGGCCCAGCTACTTGTGGTGATCTTCTGGTTAGATTTTCAACGCTGCGTATTACTTTTGATAAGAACTGCGATTTGCTAATGCCTGTTCCTGGTGGAATGATCAGATGCGCCTCTCTGGTAGAAATTTGTGCTGGTTTCGTGGCAATGGAAAACTTATTGGCCGCTGTTGTCTTACAGCTCTGCGTGTGTTTATGGGGAGGGTTAGGGTTAATTAGCGCCATTATCAATCATTAATGCTTGCCTAACGTGTCCAAGGTATAATCAAGTTAGAAGGCTGCAGTCAACATCTGCTTCGTACCAATTAAATATTTTATGCTAAATCATTTATTACTTGAACAGCTAGCCAACCTTCCCCAAAGAGGTTGATTGTTTTTGTATCACAATCATAAAATAAAGGATGCTTAGTCAGTAAAGAGGAATCTCACCCTGAGGGTCCAATCTAAAACAAACCAAATAGTTAGAAATAACTCTGACATTCTTTTTATGTAGTTTTCTTCACCCAACCTTCGTATATATTTCTTTTGAATGAATACATAAAGATTGCCTTGTAGGAATTGGTCCGTGGCCAGTGGTGGGAAGTTGGGGGTAACAGTAGCGAAGTAAGTCATTAACCCAAAGGGTGTTTCAAATGCAACTATATTCAGCTCGGCAGCACTTTCAGGGTCAATAAGCCTTACAAGCCAATCCTCCCAAACCCCTCCCCCACTTCCATTGAGGCGTACTGAAACAGAATAAAAATCGTCGCTAAATGTGTGGCGAAGTGGAAAGAACAAGCCCAAAAAAAAGAAAAAAAAAGTTGTTCCTAATTCTTCGTAGGCAATTTCAAACAGGTCTCAGGATGAGACACTCGTTAACAAGATTTCACATGAAAGATAACGCAAATAATTCAATGTATTGTTCGATAAGAAGTGAATCATTTTCCGGGTGTCCAGCTGCCTCTGCTGGACGACTGACCTTTCCGCAATCGCATGCTTTCTGTAACAAATAATCCCGAATTACTGGGACCTGGACACATCCGCATAGCCTAAGAGGCGTGGCGCAGTGGTGTCTATCTGTCAAACCGTGTCGTCCTCATGTTTAATCGGTTCGTCCTATTTCTGAGACTGAGAATTAAATTCAGTGTGTTGTGAACTAAATAGTTCAAGGATGTGAGAGAATTAGTTAAGATTTCGGGTGTGTATGTTGTAATATGAGGAAGGGTACACACCCCATGTGGTAACTTGCCCTTTCACTTTCTAGATGGAGATTGATTTGTTAGCCATTTCCAGCACGTGTTGTTTCTGTTCCATGTTTTCCAACATTTTTAGCTGCCCCTCTTTTAAGTGTAGTAAAATAGATGTATTACTGTAACGAGGACGCACTTATCAGAACGTAGATGGGACAAAATATAGGGTTACCACGGTATTTCTATGGCTTGTTATACTTCCATGTTCGCCGTGTTTCTTAAGTGCGTCTTCATTACTATTACGTTGCAATCAACCCCGTTCCCGATTTAGTGCTCTGTGTGTGTGTGTGTGTGTGTAAGGTGAGCATGGACCCTTGCTCTGTGCACCTGCAAATGTGAGCAACGGTAACTGGAGGGAAGGGTTGAGGAAAGTTCATTTTTTCCGAGGGCTGTCAGTGCTGCAGAGTAATATGCCAGTATTAATTGTGCAGGAGTGATCTTTCTGAGGTGTTCAGTGTGTAACCTGTCTTTCTTTATTTGTAGGTGCAATGTTCTGGATACAGGGTAGGTGCAACTGATTTTTGTTTTTGACAAGTGGATTGTAGCTATGGTTGAGACAGATACATCGCCTCTATTAGTGCGACATTTTCATTCGTTAACTTTGCCACTGTTGTTACTGATATGAGTTCGGACTCCATTCAAACTCCCATTGTAAGATCAAAGAAGTCAGATTCATTGTTTTTAACAACATGTCGCGCTGGCACGGCGTGGACGTTCATGTACATTTTAGGGCTAATTCAGTTCTTTAAAATAGAAGCGGACCCTTTGCTCTCAGAGGCGAGCTTGTTAAATGAAGAACATGCATGTAGATTGACCTGTTCCCTATCAATAGGCAGTGAGTGATCCGAGGGCTGGGGTCATTGGGGTCTTCCGACTGCTAACCAATCCAACTTGTCACTTTTGAAAGAGGATCAGGATAAAGAAGCTCCTGCAAATTAGGAACCCCCCCCCCCCCCCCCCCCATTTTCATTGAACTCATACACTAATGTAGTGTCGTTGGAGTTAATCACTGCATGATGATGCCCTTTTACGGAACCCAAGAGGGCTGAGGTGGTAGAATTATGACCGTTCTTTATTTAAAGTCTACTTTTAATTGATAGCTTTCGTTAATGTAGAAATTGCTCCCCCTGATTTGCCAGCTAACGTGTGTTAGATCCTTCCCATCATTAACCCGAACATGTTTTGGTAAACACAAGTAGTTGGTGGAAGTAGGAACGCCATCACGAATTTGTTTGAAATGTGTCCCATTTTCTAAACAGGGAGAGTACTAGGTCGAATCACTTCATTTTAACACGTACCTATGATGGTCTCTTGAGAGTAATCACTCGAGGGGGAGGAAATCTCGTGAATTCTCGAATAATGGCATGGCCGAAGTCAAGAGCAGAAAAGACCATTGCGGGATACCCGGTCACTCCCCGGGAAGTGAGTTAGCACATTGTGATTACATTGGAAGAAGTAAGATTTGTAAATCCATTGGAACATCCCCTCGATATTATGGATGCGTACCAGCTCCCATTTCTACGTGGCCATCTTCAAAATAACATTGTAGGAAGTTGCACGGTTTATTTCCTACATTAACGGATCCATTGCGGTGTGTATATTACGATGTAATAAACCTTGGTGAACTCTTCCTCTCTATGTGTGGGCAATAAGATCAGAATATAATTCGTTGAGCACGAACTGGTTGACCTTTTTTGTTTCCAAATAATCCATGAGGAGATCTTCTCCGTTTTTTTGGAAACTTAATGTGTGTCAAATGGTTTGGTTCAAAGGGCTTTTGTTTTGTTATTTTCGGAAGTCATATACATTTCGGAGAGAGTGTGAGCGTATATTATTTTCAGTGTCCCCTGGACTCAAACTAGAAAACATGAAATGATCCTAAACGTCCAAGATGATGCCTCACTAGAGGATTGGAGCACATCATGAGAACTGAACGTCCAGGGAAGGGCTGCGCCTTCAGAAGGTGCTACTTATCTCTGACATCGAGGTCTCATCTCCCCTTCTCACGTGAACATAAAAATTCTTTCCAAAGAGCATTTGGTGTTTCACCAGTTGTATTTTTTACCCAACACATTAAAACTGTGGAATGAGTGATCTAGATCAGACCTGTTTGTGGGACGTACTGGCTGACAGCAATGGTAATGCTCTGAAACTACTTCATTGCTGTGAAGCGCCTTGGGACCTCCCGGGGCTGCGAAATGTTCTGTCCCGAGTGCTATATTCTATGGTTAGTGCATTATGTCACCACTGACATTATTGATCAGCCGCCCTCCTTGGATTGTCACTCGGTTGAAATTGGTCGACGGTACAATTACTGTATTGCTTAGCCCCGGTATCTTGACTGCTGGACGGGTAGAGCTCATAGTGGCCACTATCTTAACTTCGGATCATACTGTTGATACAAGTTTGACATTAATGGTTGTTTTGAACTGCTTTTATATTGGTTGAGTTTTGATTTGGAATCTGAACGATCAGGTTCTGTCAGCTTACTCTTGCTATTTATTCCATTGAGTCCAAATCAGCTCACTATGTTGATAGTTTCAAAGAATTTTTTTCTGATTGGGTTCCAAGTTTGCCTCCAGAACAGGGAAGGGAAATTTAGTAAGAATGAAGTTGTATTTACATAGCTCGTTTTGTGTTTTGAGGACATTTAAAGTATTTCACAGCCAATTAATTGCTTCTGAATTACCATTGTTATGTAGAGAAGATCGCACAAAACTCAAATGAGATGAATAACCAGTCAATTTATTTTTGGTGTTAGTCAAGGAAGGAATGTCTGCCCTGGGCACCAGGAGAATGCTCTGCCTTCTTTGATTGGTGACTCAGTTGGACATCTCTTTGGAAGGATCGTCCCTCTGATAATGCCACGTTCCCTCAGTCCTGCAGGAAAGTGTCAGCCATTACTGTTGAAGTAATGGAGTTTAGAATTCACAGCCCTTTGATTATAGGCAATAGACTTAAAAACAACTTTAGATTGTATTTATAGTACTAATTCAGTGTGGCTAGAAAGCCATTTCAGTTTTGCAACAGTTGGAGTGTAAATCTAGAATTAGGGCCCCAAACAGATTCTGGAGTGAGTGTCATAGAATGGTATATATTTTTATTGCTTCATTTAACATCACACACAATGTAGATCCCTTGCAAGCTCCAACCTGCTTTGTAAAGTGTTGGAGGGCTCTATTGGAACCTTGGTCACTTTGTGAAAATGCACAAATCAAATTCTCACAGAGTAGATAGTGTCCTGTCCTTACTCCCTAAGCATTTTGATTTCTAAAAGTAGGGTAACAGGCTCTACATATATATGTATCAATGCATATGCAGAGCTCTCTCTCAAAACCGGTTGGTTAAAGTTTCAGTGAAGAGCCAAAAATTGTAAACAATGTTCAGAATGGCTGGAACTTAAACTGCAACAATGAGTCTGACAGCAGTTGCTGGGGGTAATTGCACTCTAAAAGTGATATGAATTTCTAGCTTTCAGTCACAGTGTCCACTCTCACTGGTCTGATACTGGGCTGGGGGTGGGGAATAATAGAGAAACAGAAGTCTACATATGTAGACTTAAATATAAACATTTTCACATTTACTAGTGGTCTGGAAATTTTAATATAAACTGACAAGCAAGTCCACTTGCCAAAGTTAAAAATGTAAATGTGTTCCAACAGACTGCCTGGGAATGTTTGAAGCATTAACATTAGAGATTTAAAGATCACGTTGCACCAGTTGCACTTGTACCATAACAACTGTATAGCCAAAACAATGTTAGGCTATATCCTGGAATTGGTCTCATGTGCAATTCCAGCACTACTTTTGCACAGATTTTAAACTGCTTCAACTTGCTAAAATGTAAACATTGGAATGCAACTCACTAGTCCCATTGATATTGGTTGTCATGAATAATAAAGTTCAAAGGAAGGTTTTCATTCACATGCCACTCTTCAAACCCTTATTATCTCCCAAAACACTTTATAGTTAATTACTACTTTGATCTGTAGCCATGCTTGTAGTATAGGAACCACAGCGCCAATTTGTGCACAGCCAGCTCATTCATACAGCAATGTGATAATGACCAAATAATCTATTTTTAAGTGTCAGTTAAGGTATTAAATGTTGGCCAGGACACCAAGGAAAACTCACTAGGTTTTCTCAAAAATAGAGCCATAGGATCATCTGAGAAAACAGATGGAGCCTCTGTTTAGCATCTGATTTGAAAGACAGCAGCTCCAACAGTGAAACACTCCTTCAATATCAGCTTAGATTTTGTGCTGAAGTCCCTGGCATGGAATTATGAAGCCACAACCTTCTGACTCAGAAGAAAGAGAGCTAACTATTGAGCAGCAGCTGATGCCATGCAATTTTATACCATCTGCAGGAGATTGTTGCACATTGCTTCAAACTCACTTTGGCATAATATTGCATCAATGTGCTGCATGGAGGGTCTTTGAAAACTATTGTACTAGGTTTTTGCAATGTTTTGGAGTGGATATTGGTCCCTTGATATTTAAATTGAACTGACTGGGTGAGCGGCACTTGATTAACTTCAGTATGATCTTCATAACTGTGAACTTTTTAAATAAAATTCAGGTGAATTTAATGTAGGTCAATGCTATACAAATACTGGCGTGAGACAATGAGCCTGATTTTTAACCCTGTGAGTGTGGGTGGCTTTGAATGAATTAAAAATTTGCGCAATAACTGAAGTCTCAGCTTAACTCAGAAATAATACATTTGGCTTCAGCTATACCGTGCATCTTGGAACATTTATGAAAGGGATTTAGGAAACCTCAGAATTACAGATTTATTCATGAATAGGATTTAATCCTTGATGGTTGCATGTTGAGATCAAATTTTGCAAATTACTTCAAATATGTCATCCTGATGTAGGAAGAAGTTTAATTGTAATTCCATGGAATGTGGAATGAAATTTTAACAACAATGCATGGGACCCAGAGGATGTCATTGACCATAACAGTGAAAGCTCAGCTTTACTGAATAAAGGCATTTTATCAAGTTATATCATTGGCTTTTCATGTTGGTGTTTGAATTAGATTTTTATGCTCCTGTCACCAGGTTTTGTTGCATGGGTTGACTTTGTATGCTGCCAGGATATTCACAAACATGTACTTTATACAGTGAGGCATTTGCCAGAAGGTTAGTGTGATGGATAAGGAGTAGTTTGAAATATCAGGTCGGCATGAGAGGGCATGGTGAATTCTTTTGAACTTTTTTATTTGTGAAATAATGCTTCATTGCATATATATGTCCAACTACTTTTATAATATATAACACAATTACAATCCTCATCAATCCACTACATACTGTATTCTGGCATTCTTGAATACAATTAATCAATCAGTCAGGACACCACCATGGATCAACTCAACAGAAGGTTCCAGGCAGTAATAGCTGTTGTGATACCCACAAGCTAAAAAAGACTTGCTATGAAGTGATACTCTAAATTTAACTTTTTATCACAAATCTTTACAGTGGTCGATATATAACAATTAATGAATGAATTGAATTAATTACAATGAATATAATCTTGGCTATGGAGTTGGATAATAACAAATCCATTTGTGTGGTTGGCTTATGGTTCGTTCCATTTTTTGAATTTCCACAAGATTTCTTCTTTATTTTTCTGCCTTTAAATTCTAAGTTTTGATTTATTTTTCCATGTTTTAAGAAGGCAGTGAAGAGTGGCAACATTATACAACACTTCTCACTGTATTTCGTAACAAAATACACATGACAATAAATAAATAAATCAAAACCAATAAATTGCTTTTTGGTAATTGTTGCCATCACATCATTCTCTGTGTACTATAATTTGGCTATGTTAATCTCCACTTATTTACCAAAATTATCACCCACGAGCTTTCTTGTGATTAACTCACAATTGTTAATCTGGCAGTTAAGATGTTGCTGTGCATCAGTTCTATTGGATACTTTGGCTATGGATCACACCTGACCCACTGTAATCAAAAAATGGAACAAAAACAGGCTAAAACTTCCCTACTCAATTATGTCTGCCCTCTTCAGCATTAATGTTTTAGCATTAATAGGCTGGCTAAAATTACAAACAAGATGCTAACTCAGTATCACTTCTTCACTCTTGTACTGCAAGCATCTACCTACTATTGTCCTTTTATTATGGCCTTATTAACTGATACTTGCGTATGCAGGAAACCACGAAAATTAAAGAGGTGGGAGTGGGTAGGGAAGAAAATGTAAATCAAGAAGTAGTGATGAGCTGGCACAAGCTTGGGTTCTAAAGCCCTGAAGATTGGGAAACTGGGAGAGGAAAGTCGTAAACCAGATTTTTGCTCCTGGAATGTATGAGTTCTGTTGCAGACAGAACAAGACAACTACAATTGTAACTCATTTACTGAGCCACAATTAGAATTTTTCTAACAGTTTTTCACTGCTGTACTTTGAACGATTCCTTTCTTGAGTTATGAGAGTCACTAGTGAGGCTGCCATTTATTATCCATCTCTGGATGTCCTTGAAAAATGTGTTTCCAGCTGATCTTTCAAAGCTTGCTTCAAGGGTGTCAGTGAAATCGTGTATTCTAATATACCCCTGTAGAAAATGACATTTTGAAAAAAAGAAATCATGGGAGATTTTATATATTGTATTTCAATTTGGAACCTAAATGTATGACTTTAATAAACTCAAGTTAACTCCAGAGAGAAACGGCTAATAAAATTCACCTGATGTTGTGGCTGTAGAGACTTCTCTTTTTGCCTGTATTCTCAATACCCTTGAGATACTGATGCTGTTCCCTCTTTTCATGCTGTTGTTAGTGGTTTCTTTCCCGTGTGCCTGGTCCTAATACTTAAGTTCCCAATCTCTAGCTCCAAATTCTGATTCTTAGTCCTGCTGCTACAAGTATTTTGCTCTCTTTTCTGGTCTCTTGTGTGAAAATTTCCCCTTCCTGTCCAGTTCCCTCCCTTTGAACATACGAGTCTAAAAACTGCCTTTCAGTTTTTGCATAACATAGCTTTGAAATCCAAAATCCAGATATTATGTTCTACCTAATGTTACTTCTTTCCTGCTCATTTTAAAATTCATTCATAGGATGTGGGTAGCACTGCTAAGGTCTGCATTAATTAGCCATCCCTAAATAGCTATGACTGAGTGGTTTGCTAGGGCATATTAGTGGACAGTTAAGAATCAACTACATTGCTATAGGCCAGGCTGGGTAAGGACGGCAAATTTCCTTCTCTAAAGGATAATATAACTACTTCCAAACAGTTAGAAGTTGAAATGCTTTAAGGGTAAGATCAAGAGAATGCTTAATCTAAGTATTAAGGCATGTTTAATAACCATCCAGGGATTCAATGGAAGTCACAAACACTTTGTAAATAAGATTTCAAAATTCTCAGGATCAGTGCTAAATAAAATGTTAAAATAAAGTGATAAAAGACTATAATCTCCTACAAGACTGAGCCTTAATATGTCCTGATTTCAGATTTGCAAAGCATGTTTTGTATTATACTGAAATCACTTCGTGCTGATTACATTATGAATGTAGTTTAAAATTATTTTTATATCGATTCAACCAATAAGCTGGGAATTGGAACAGAAGTTGCTGGAAAAGCTCATCAGGTCTGGCAGCATCTGTGAAGAAAAAATCAGAGTTAGCATTCTGGGTCAGTGACCTGAAATGGTAACTCTGAGGTTTTTCTTCACAGATGCTGCCAGACCTGCTGAGCTTTTCCAGCAACTTCTGTTTTTGTTCCTGATTTACAGCATCTGTAGTTCTTTCAGTTTTTATTAGTAATCTGGGAATTTGAT
The DNA here is from genome assembly GCF_021869965.1 of Rhincodon typus. NCBI lineage: Eukaryota > Metazoa > Chordata > Chondrichthyes > Orectolobiformes > Rhincodontidae > Rhincodon > Rhincodon typus. The sequence goes on from NC_063335.1 coordinate 41,704,215, forward strand.
TGAGGGAACCAGTTCTTAAGATTTTGCAATGAAACAATATTTAGATGGTCACTATTATTGATAGTAACTTTAAATTCCATATTTACTTATTAACCTTGGATACCAATTTAAATGTTGTGATCATTAGTCCATACCACTAGATTACTGGTCACAGAGTATAAACATTATGCTATCTTTCTGTGCTGAAAACGTCACGGGAAATTTTATTTATGGTATCACATGTTGGTGAATAATTAGACGATTTTAATCTTCTTCTTAGTGTTTCCTTGGGATTGAGGATGTTTTGCTTCCACTGTTTGTCCATTATTTCTGAAACTGTTGATAAATGCAATATGCCATTTGAAGACTCTGCCACATGCAAGGCTTGGGTATATGTATTTTTTGGAGGTTTGTGCCTTCCCTATGATGCATTGACTTGGCCTCTGCATGTGTCCCACAATGTCTCTCAATTTGTCTATTGCTTTACAAATTAAACTTTCACCATTTTGGTTGGTCACAAGCCAGGGCCTTTTATGAGTCAGTGGAGATGTTTGACCTTTTGACTGATACTTTGAAGACATCCTGAGAACATTTCTATTGTCCTCCTGGCAGTCTTCTAGTGAACTGAGTTCTGGGCAAAGCAGTTGCTTTGGGAATCTGATGCATACAAATGACTTGTCCCTCAACCAGTTGTGCTGGTTTTGAGTGATTAGTACCTTGATGCTGGCATGTTGGCTTGGGAAAGAACACTACAGTTGGGCCACTTTTCTCGCCACTGGATTCAGGGGTTCTTGTAAAGGCACTGCCTATGCACTTCTCCAGTGGTTTGATGTCTTCTTTTTGTCATCTGAGTCCATGAAGCAGATAAGAGAGTAAGGATCACAACTGTCCAGTAAACTATGACTATACTCTCAGTTTTCAAATACCTGCTCCTCAAATATCCTTTCCCTCAGTTAGCTAAGACTGGTTTGGTACATTGGTAACAATGATGAATTTAAAAAACTCAATGACTCTAATATGCTCAAATCAACTCTTGTTTATCTAAATCTCCAGGTCCTAAGAACTACCTTGGAATTGAACCAGAGTTACTATGTATGTGTATAATCATACCTGATCTAATGAACTTATGACCCATTTCCATCATTTCCCAGGTAAAGTGATGGTGTATTTTAGCAGATATCTAAAAGTGATTAGTTCCCATTTGGTTCCAGGATGCTCTATTTAAATGGCTGATACCAGTTTATTTTGATGTTATGTATGTAACTACTTTAAATGATATTCACAATATCACTGTTGAATACTGGTTCATTCTATTGTTCCTGTGGAATAAAAATATGTCCATCTTTTAACCACCAGACTTCTTCTAGCTGTGAATCAAATGATTCAGATCAAGTTCTCGTAAACAGGCATATATGAATCCCCACTGATTTTACATCCCTTCCATCCCGCGCAGCACATGTGCCATATGATAATTTGACAGAATTTAATGTATATTCTGTTTCAGGGACAGGGTTGCATGTAAACACTCGGAGAGATCAAATTCCTTCCCGTTTACCAGACCCTAACTGAATTTGATTGCTTGTGTAAAGAATCTTTCTAATAACCAAAGTAATGGATCTTTAAAGAAGTTTTTAATTTTTTGCTTCACTTCTGGCCTAGAGTGCTATTTTCTTAGTGTTTTTTGGTAAATATAACTTAGTAAACATATCGTTTTATTTTAGTGCAAGCCTCATACACACTGCTGTACAGTACGATATTATCATTTCAAAAACTATTTAAATGACACTTCAAATGTAAACACACTTTTTTTGGTCTGTGCTTCTTTCCCGTCTTGTCTTTCTAACTGAGTAAAGGGACTTGATCCAGACACTCAATTTGCAAAATATTTTAATGTTATAGCAGTCATTTCCTGTGTTTAGTGCAGGCCTGAAATGAAGTTAGCAGGGGGAAAATATGTTGTCCATTGTTCTCCAGTCTTTTTGTATGAACTGCTTCTTCCCATTATTCATAATCAAATATCTTTATTTGCTATTTTAGTAATGCAGTCAACAATGGTCCTACTTCTAAATGCCCTCAATCTAATGCATTTATCTGAAAAAGGAATAGATCGTGAAAGGCACTTTAAGCTGTAGTCTATTTTTGATTAAATCTTTTCGGCCTTTCAAGATCCAGTTTGTTCCTGATATCTAAAGATATACAGAATTCAATACAAATTCATGCCAGCGAGATGTGGGGCTTAGCTTACAAAGAGACTTAACTTGGCAACTTATGGCACAAACCAATATTTAAATATTTTTCTCAATTTATCTGGCATAACTCGACATGAGGAATATAATTCTGCGAGTTCAACAGTGGCAGGTTCTAAATACAACTCAGAAGCTGGGGCTGGTCCTGTACTTGGGATTGTTATGTGCTTGCAGTCCCAGGTCTGTGTCTCCTCTCTCAGCCTGATCACTCTGCCGCAGCCGGAGGGAGTCTTGCCCCAGGCCAAACATATGCTTCTTTCCAGCAAACTAATACAAATTCACCATGGAGAAATAATTGCTCGAGTGAACATTTTTTCTCTCAGCTTTGTCATTCGCTCACTCAAATCGGCGAGGCACACGCCATTTAAATCAGGGGCTTTGATGCTTGTCTCTTTTTTAATGAAAACCTGGGCTCTTGTAAATGATGTGAACGTTTAAAAAGGCTTCACGGTTCTCCATCAAATGCGTAACTGTTTGGCAAATGGATGAATCCAGACAGAGAACTTTCAAAAACAACTTCAGTTGGGCTGATTGAAAAATGGTCCCAATTATTGTGCCGATTGGGATCCATTCTTTCTTTTTTTTTAACTTCATTTTTGCTAAAATTGATTCTCTTTCTCACCTCTGTCTTCCCCTGTTAAAAAAATCCTTCACATTTTTTTTAAGCCTGCTCCTTTTTCTTACATTCATATGGCCTGATGAATTAATCATTTAATGTTCGTTGTATCGTTCTCTGATTTCCACATAGAATGTTGTCCTATTTTGTCCTTTTTGCTTTTGCTGTGTTGAATTGTCCATTTTTGTCTCCCTCACTGCCTCTCTCCTACACACAAAGAAACACGGCCACAAATATGAATAAGAGTAATTACTCAGAATAATTGGAACAGAAATATCCCCAAAACACTCCAGAAAAAATAAATGATTTAAAAAATGAAGAAAATCAAAAAGCTGTTGAGAGGATTTTACAAATTTCTTTATTATTTCAATGTTAGTGTTTTATTTTGTTTTAAATTCACATGATAAACATTATACTATAATATCAATTCCTTTTGCATGTGTTGATACATGATTCTAAGTATTTAAGATTTCATAAAACCTAACAAACAGCTCAATACAGCTCTCCTTTCTTTCCGGAAGCGGTTTGTTAAGTTTTGTATTTTCCAACATTTTGAACAGTCCACCGTCTGCTTAACATGAAACAACTGTTATGCTGTAAGCTAGTCTAGAATTAAATAAACGTTGATGGCTTAAGACCACACAAATATATTTACAGATTCAAAATAATTATGTTAATATAGCAAAGATGGTGGAGTGCTGTGGTAATGGATTGGGTGACAGCGCTGCGTTGCTGCTTCCTCATGGTGATGGTTTATCCAGCAGAGACTCCAGATGCCTCAAGATTTTTTTCTAAAGATAAGTGCATGTCTGTAGCTAGAAAGGGAATTAGAAATGGAGCCATTTTGGGTTTTTATTTTAAAGCTTGTGGCTAAATGGTAATGGTGTTGAATGGATAAAATGAAATCAAAGAATATTTGCTGTAGTATTTCAGAATTAGTTTGTATTAGTAGATGTAATTCATAAGCATTGAAGAATGTAATTGTTCATGATCATTATTTGCATCACACTGTCATATATTCACCTGTAACTAAATTTGAGCTTTTCACTCGCACAATCCTGTAATGAGGTTTGATTTGACCTGGTCCTTGAAGGTAATAACCTAGAATTTTGTCCACAACACTGCCTTGCAATTCTATTTCCACTGCAATATTTTATGCTTGCTTGGCACTCTGGGAACCAGAGCTCACAAAGTAAATTCAAGCAAGTGGGAGTTTTACGAACGTCCCAAAATAGTTATCAGCATTTAACTCAAGTATCCATCATAGGTATTTAAAACAGATATTCAATATGTGTTTCCCAACCAGTTTTTGAGAGTAACAAAATTATGTATGAAAGGGCACAGAAATTGATGCAAACAATGTTTCTTTTTATCTATTATCCTCTGGGCTGCATTTCCTTCCTTGATATGTACTCCATAAGAAGGAAGATTCTTTTACCAGCTGATGCTTCATCCAGAGCCATTTTCTTTTCTCAGTGGTGGATTGGCAGTGTTGTCTGCTCCCAAGGGTAGAGTAAGGAAGCAGGTCTCAAGTCTACCTCAGCTGGAGTGAGAATCAAACCCATACTGTTGGTGTTATTCTGAATTACACACTAACCATCCAGCCAACTGAATTAAGTGGCACGATACAACGCCCAGTTCTTCCATACATTAAAGCTAAATTTAATTTCACAAGGTATATCTCCTTATTCATCACTTAATTCATGAGGCAGTGCAAGGTTACAGTTACAGATATAGCCAATATACTCATTGTCATTCTCCTAACCCAAGTTCTAATCCAACTGATAGATGCAATTGCTTCAGAATGAATGATATTAGCATAGAAGCAATCTTAAATTCTTTACTGTAGTTTACTTGTGAATTTTCACAAGATAAATTCAATATGTTATTATTTCCTTATGACCCCTTTCCCAAACTTCCATTCTTTCGATTTAGATATGAATAGAGGTGGGTGACTCATATTTCAGTCCATTTGGGCTGTGCATAGCTATACATTTGCAGTACTCATAACTCATTTGTTAAATTGTCCACTCTATTACACTGGTCTAGTTGTGACTCTTCAATGTAAGCCCACATTGTACATGTCAATGGCCTAGCCAGCAATGTAGGTGTGCTGTCATTCTCACCTGATGTGCTTGGCATTATCCTAGATTGTGAAGTCCATGTCCTAAACCACATCAAGACCATTCATCAATAACTCCAGTGCTTGCAGACTAGTTAAGCCCCATTTCACTTTAAAACTCTCATTCTTGTTTGTAAATCCCTTTGTGGTCTCACCCATCCATATCTCTGTAGTCTCTTCTAGCTCCACAACTCCCTGCATTTCTCTAATTCAACCTTCTTGAGCATTCCCAATCTTAATTACTTCACTATTAGCAGTCATGCTTTTAGCTGCCAAGTCTCTAAGGTCTGAAATTCTCTCCCTGAATCTTTCCAGGTTCTGTCCATTGTTTACCTCCTTTAAGACATTTTTTGAAATCTATTTCTTTTGGCCATCAGACTTACTAGCTTCTTGGCTAAATGTTATATCAAGCTTTATTTTACATTAGTCACTCTGTACAGACAAAAGTTAGCACAGTCACAGGATCTCTTTTCTTTCATCAAGATGTGCGCTTACAATTAATTGAACGTTTTTATTCTCTCCATCACCAGACCATTTGTTTGTTTTCAAATCTATTAACCAGCACCATTAAATCTCCCACATTTTCCAAATGATTTATTCACATGCAAAACCCATGAAGGGGAATGCAGACCACCAAAAGTGAGTGAGGGGTAGGCTCAGAGGGAGGAGGCTACATCAAAATGAAGTTGGAAGGGGAGATAAAGCACCATATCCCCTGTGGTTCCCATCTCTCTCCAAAGAGAGAGAGAATATTAAGAATATTGGTGGACGCCATGTGCTCCCCCTCCAAAGACACCCGAACATGTATGTAACCATGGATGAGGGGCAGACAGTCAAAACTCTGACATCTTTCGCTGCCCACTGCCTGCAACTGTTAATAGCCAACTTGGCCAGGCCCCTGTGCAGACCTGCAGTAGTCCTCTTACTTGACTTAACTTCTCCACACCGGATCAAGATCAGGAGCATGAGGCTGAAGTGCAACCAAAAGCACAATAAAAGATTTTTCAAATAACCAAAAAGGAGGTACAATTGCACACAACCAAAATATACATGATCCGTGGAATCCAAGTTAGATATTAACAGGTCCAGGCAGCTGCCTATAGAGAGGGTCATATCTGCTGATGGCTTGCCCCTCTTCCATGGCTATGTTCATGTCCGGATGCTTTTAGAGAGGGACCATGTGGTGTCCACCTTTAAAGAGAGATGGGCACCGCTGGGAATGCAGTGCTTTATCTCCCCATCCAACTCCATTTTGATTTAGCCCCTTTCCCATTCTCCTACCTCTTCCTCACTTTTGACGGTTTGCATTGCCCTTAATGGGATTCACATGTAAATACCTAAACTGGCTACATGGGTGATTACTGGTTGTCGGTAATTGTTAAAAACAAAAGCAAAAATGTCATGGTGATTTGGTGATGGAGGAAAAAATAATTCAGTGTGTGAAAGAGAATTTCTGGATACAAAAAACAATATAAAAAACAATAAAGTAATGATAAACAGAACTCTTGTGGTGCGGTGGTAATGTCCTTACCTCTAGCCCAAGTGGACCATGTTCAAGTCTCACCTGCTCCAGGGATGTTCTATAACATCTTTGACATGGTTGATTAGAACACTTATGTATTAAAAAAGGTAACATAGACTCAGGAGCACATGTGGTGCAGTGGTAGTGCCCCTGCCTATGGAGTAGAAGACCCAGGTTCAAGTCCTATCTGCTTCAGAGGTTGGCAATAATATCCTTGAACAGGTTGGTTAGAAAACAGAGAAGAAGATCCAGGGATGGGTCTGCAGAACTGTCTATCAGCAACCTGCATACACCACAAGTGGTGGCTATATTTTGATTTTCAACAATAATTGATATACCTTTCCAGCCAGGTTCCCTGAGTTATTACAGTTGGAAATTATTTTAATCCAAATGATATCTTGTGAGGAAAGCATAAGCTCCAAATGTGAATCTAAATCCAACCTTGAATCTTTTAATTTCTTCATGAACTCTAAAGTCATTGATTACTGTTTCTCCTTCCAGAGTAAGCGATTATAAAGGCCTTTACTGTCAAAGACATTTTTTGTTTCTGTAAATTTACATGTTAGTTTTTTTTATGCTTTTATCCAGGTGAGTTAATGATGAAAAGTTATTGACTTGAAATTTGCCACATACTTTGGGGTTCCAACTTCACAGTAAAAAGTCAGTCCTAAAGCTGTATTTGCCAGTTGTGAGAACTGCTGGGCAATTTTACCACAAATAACCTCCTAACTGGTTACTTGCAGACCTGCCATCCAAATAAAATCATGGGTCAGACCCTTGAATCTGTCAGCCCAATCTGAGAAATGCATGGGATCTGGAATAGGTCATTTTCAGGAGAATATTAATTACAGAAAGGGCAATGAGGGTTAAAGGGGAGATAGTTTGAATAATGGAGGCTACCTTCCCTGCCCTGTCTTTGGACTATTCAGCCTTTCATTCTGATGTACTATCCCACCACATGTAAACATACAATAAAATAGAAACAGACTAGAGTATTTAACCCATCAATTCTGCTCCATCATTCAATGAGATCACGACTGATCTATTTGTGTTTTAAATTTACCCTGTTAACCATTGATTCCCTTTCCTAATGAGAAACTATCCACCTCAGTCTTAAAAATATTGAATGATATTGCTTCCCCCACCTTCTGAGGCAGACAGTTCTAAATCTATGCAACCTTGTGAGAGAAAATGACTTTTCTCATCCCTGACCTAAAATGGCAACCCTTAATTTTAAAATAGTGCGCCCTAGTTCTGGACTGACCCACAAGAGGAAATATCTTTTCCACATCCGTCTTGTCAAGACCATTCAGGATCTCAAACGTCAATCAAATCACTCCTTGCTCTTCTAAAGTCCAGTGGAAACAAGCCCAATCTGTCCCAATCTATCCTCATAAGACATCCATTAATTTCAGGTATCTACACGCACACACATATCCCAGTCGTAGAACTGCATCAGGGAGCCAATCTTCAACATTTTACTCACTCCCCATCCTTCCTAGCCTGCATTTCACAGGCTAGTAAAATCCTGATAGATAGTTCCTGTATGAATACTTCCAGCATTTCTTGTTTTTAACATCAAAATAAATATAAATGATGATAATACTGAAGAAAGGAGCACTTTCTGTTTTGGCCAGTCAGTGTAAGTTTATCAAGGCTAACCACAGAACATGTCATCCTCTAGTTTAGACGAGCACCCTCCAGCAGAGAGATAGTGGACTGAATGATCTTTTTTTGTTGTTTCCTTCTATTATTATATCTTTGTAATAATTCCCATACCCATTATCCTGGAGGCTCTCTCTGTAAGAGTGCCAATTAATGCCAAATGGGAGTTGCTTATGTGGTGAAGGCCCATTGGGCCTAGCAGCTAACTGAGACTGTTGCATTGTTACTTACATGTGAAGTTTTCACTAGAATGGTAAAGTAAAGATTTTATTTTAAACTGTCAATTGAAATTTACCTATATTGTTTCCACATGAATTAAGTAACAGATTTATGCAGTTAATGAGATTAGGTGTGAATATGAACAGTCACCTGGTAGTACAGAGCTTGAATATTTGGTTAAGCAATCGGTTAAATTGTTTGTAATTCTTGCAGTTGTCTTCGTAAACACAACACTAAAAGCTTTGACAATGTGCCTTTCTTTTCAGCAATAGATTTAGAAATATTGATTTGTATTCCCTTTGATCCTTCTCAACATCTACAGGTCACCTGGTCACAAAAGTAAACCACTGCCTCAGATGGGATTGGAATAAGCCATCATAATGCAATACAGGGAGGTACAACAAGAATGGAAATCCCAAACAGTCCAATTAAAACTGTGGTTTAAAAGGTTGAAAACTGGATTGGTATGCTTAAACAAATATATAGAAGAAAAATATATAAAAGCATTAAAACTGATTATACAATAAGCAGATAATCATAAATTCCAACTTTCCTAGGGATAAATTGATATAAATTACTTTGGACCAGACTGGAACGTGGCTAACGTTGTACCTTTGTTTAAAAAAGGTTGTAAAGAGAAACTGGGGCAACTATAGACCTGTGAGTCTGACGTCGATTGTGGGTAAATTGTTAAAGGTGTTTATAAAAGGTAGGTTTTATGGACGTTTAGAGAGGCAAAAATTGATTAGGGATAGTCAGCATGGTTTTGTGCAAGGAAAATTGTGTCCCACAAACTTGATTAAGTTTTTTGAGGAAGTTACCAAAAAGATTGATGATTGCAGAGCATTAGACATCCTTTATTTGGATTTTAGTAAAGCCTTGACAAAATTATTTGTGGTAGACTAATTAGTAACGTTAAATCACATGAGATTCAAAGCGAGCTTGCCAATTGGATGCATAATTTGCCAAACGGCAGGACACAGAAAGTGGTGGTGGAGGGTTGCTTTTCGGACTGGAGGCCTATGACCAGCAGTGTTCCACAGGCATTGGTTCTGGGCCATCTTTTGTTTGTCATTTATATAAATGATTTGGATGAGAATGTAGGAGGAATGGTTAGTAAGTTTGTGGATGACACTAAAATTGGTGGCATTGTAGGCAGTGAAGAAGGTTTTCTAAGATTAGAAAGAGGTCTGATCAAATGTGTCAATGGGCTGAAAAGTTGCAGATGGAGTTCAATCCAGATAAGCACAAGGTATTGCATTTTAGTACAACAAACAAGGGTAGGGCTTATACAATTAATGGTAGGATCTTGGGTAATGTTGTAAAACAGAAGGTCCTAGAGGTGCAGGTACATAATTCTTTGAAGTTTGCGCAACCTATAGACAGATGGTTAAAATGGTGTTTGGCACACTTGCCTTCATTGCTCAATCCTTTGAGTATAGGAGTTG
>NC_063335.1:41714431-41753884 GCF_021869965.1 Rhincodon typus
CTTCTTCAGAAATTTCTGAAGAAGGGTCTAGGCCCGAAACGTATGCCTTCCAGCTCCTCTGATGCTGCTTGGCCTGCTGTGTTCATCCAGCTCTACACCTTGCTATCTCTCTACACCTTGTTATCTCAGATTCTCCAGCATCTGCAGTTCCTATTATCTCTTACCAGTTTGTTGTCAGGTATGGAAGGTTTGAGTATAAAGAAAGGCAGGATAGTCTGGGACTTTTTTCACTGGAGTGTAGGAGATTGAGAGGCGACCTTAAACAAGTTAATAAAATAACGAGAGGCACAGGTAGAGTTAATGGTAGCTGTCTTTTCCCTAGGATGGGGGATTTCACGACTAGGGGGTACATTTTTAAGGTGGGAGGAGAAAGATTTTAAAAAGACATGAGGCGCAGTTTTTTTATACAGAGGATGGTTTGCGTGTGGAATGAGCTTCCTGAGGAAGTGGTGGATATGGGTACAATTATAACATTTAAAAGACATTTGGATAGGAAAGTTTTGGATGGGTATGGGCCAGAAGCAGGCGGATGGGATTAGTTTAGTTTGGGATTATGTTCGGAATGGACTGGTTGGATCGAAGGGTCTGTTTCTGTGCTGTATGACTCTATAAACTTTATTAATGATATTTATTAAGTGTTGCTAGAAAGTTCCCAAGACATGTATGCATCCAATACAAATAGGAGATTGCACTTAACCAATTATGCATTCAGTTAGATTTTACTTTGATAAAGAGCTATGATGGTATCACTGACTTTTACACTAGCTAGTTCCAGGTGTCTATTGCTTTTCCTCCCTGGGTATTGATTGTTATATATTTTCATCGTAAGATCAATTCAGGTAAAGTTGCAATGAGTGCCTAGAATTAAACTCTGGTCCTGTACTCCTGTTATTTGCTATTGAAGTAAAATATAAACTTCCAATTTCTGCAAAGAATAAATAAGATTATCCTAAACTGCCTTCTTGCTGTTGCATGGCGAGCTCTATAAGGTTGAAGATATTTAGAACATCATTCTGCCTCAAAACTACAACTCTGGTGTAACAGTTATCCACAGGTTATATGTGTTGACTCTGAGAGAGAGTCTTTTCTGTGGTTGAAAACTTTAGCTGCATTAGATTGCATTTTGTCATCTTTTATGAGCTTTGAATTAAGTAAGCAAAGTAGAAGTCAATGGAGAATGCCAACAGCAACTCTGCTGACCCAAATGACATTAAGTAAAGTTCTGCTGATATTTGATTGCAATCTTTTGATTATCTTACTAGGGCACACCTCACCCTTATACTCACATACAAACCTGTTTTTTCTGATATATAATTTATGACTCATGACAGCACAGAAGTCACAAGCCAGATTTAAATTTATTAGTTCATAGAAGTCATGTCTGAACATGCACATTGCATGTTTAGTGTGGCATGGGTAATGTAGTTTTACTTTTATATAGTGTCTCAATGTACAGACGCAGCTACTATGGTCTTTTCCCCATATGCTGTAAGTTCTCTTTACTAACCAATTGCATCTCATCTTGTCCTGTTGGTAATACTGTCAGAGTTCATGCAAACTATCGACAGAAGCAGTGGCATTTAACTCATTCACTGCCAAGCAAGCTGCTCATTTTTGGTGCAGTTTTTGGTTCCTGAACAGATGCCAGTTTCCATCCTTTTCATAGCTGTTTGATTTAGATTTAAGTTGCAGAGAATAGTATCTCAAACAGTAACAAGAGGTCAATGCTTCCTATTATGAAACCTCGAAAAAATGTGTTTAGAATTTTGTATATGTGTGAGGACGATAACATGAAGAATTAAAACATAGGTAGCATCTGTATATTAAGATTTAAATACAAATCTTTTGATACAATTATCAATACAATTTTTTTCTAATCAAGGTGACCAAGGGTTATGGAGATAAACTCGTTGATGGAGTTAGGACAGTAAAATGCAGAACTGAAAGTAATTGGAAGTCTTTGATGTATTGAAATCACTGCGGAGGAATTTACTTGCAAGGCTGTCAGGGATGACAAAGCAGAAAATACAGACAGGTTGGAATGGTGATGAGAAAATAACCTTGATCAACAGTTACTAAGATAATGGGGAAACATGTAATTTTGCAATGGTAGAACAGGCCTAATTTTCGTCCCTTGGATTTGAATGGAGCCAATATAGGGCCAATTCTGCAATGCGCAGACAATCTATTGTTTATGGATACCATGGTAACATGGAAAATTAAATCACCACATTAACCCTCTTCCTCTAGCGCATTGCTGTCCATGTCATTTGAAAGGAAGAACAGGGTTCACATCCATGCAAGATTTATATTGTACTGTTTTTAAGGGTAAATCATAACTGCAATTTTCAAAATTTGTTGACTGTTTCCAATGAAGAGTGTCTTTTAATGTGCTATTAAGCATCATGAGGATTGGTTATCTCAGTTGGTTAGGTGGTCAGTGGAAAGACTAGGCAACTTTACTGTTATGCATCATGACTGCATTGTGTAAGAGATTGTTCTCATTTGAGAATGGTAACACTCAATTTGTTGCGATGTATCCCATACCTAACATGTTGTATATAACATATATTTGGTAAGTAAGTTGTGGTGTTGTTTATATATAACACATGATGTGATCATTAAAGGATAATAAAGCTGAATCTGCACTTTCTTGCTTTCAGTGGCAAGTTGGGATCATGGTTATGGGTTGGTAATGAATGGTAACACTGTGATTTTATTACACAGGCCTGTGCATCCTGCATATTGAGATGTGCAGACTGGGTAACAGGAGATGCCGAGTGATTTTTCTTTTTATTCCAGGAGCTGCTGATGATCAATAAGGAGCTAGTTTACTGCCACTCTGGCTGGGCTGTTCAGTTAATGTGACACTGTCAGGAAAACAAAGCTAGAATCTTTATCTGTCATATGTCATTCTATTGCCCACTGGATGAGGACACAGAGGTATTCATGCACTGAGATGGGTAGATACAGCTTCTTGAGTAGAATATCAGGGATTTCAGAGGACTGATGAAGAAATCTGCTATTAAACAGAAAAGTGGCAGAATTAACCCACCATTTGCAGTGGGTTAGTGTGATGTTCAATATCAGCATCATGCCCCACAGTCCATAGTTCATGCACTACTTATCTGCTCTACAATGTCCCACAATGGTGATGAACATACCAGGGCCCTTGTCAATCCAGAATGCTAACAAATCTAATTTGCAAAATGCTCAAGTGTTCTTGGTAAAAATGACCTGGGTTTTTTACTTCAAAGTCTAGAAAGTAGAGATTTTCCCCTTTCAAATTTTCCAAACACGAACATTTCTAGATGCTAGGGATACAACTCCAGTCACACCTGGGCACATTGCTCAAAAAGATCACGCAGCTCAATGGAACAGTTAAAATCTCAAACAACATAATACACTCTTAGACTGTCTATTGTAGCAAACTGGTCATTGTTGGTCACGGCGCTGTTATGTCTGAGTCAAATTTCTTCACCACCTACCCCAGTCATACTGAAAATTCAAAGATAAAGGACAAATATTAGAGGGGTCTAAGCGATGTATGAGCTCTGGTGAGATTTGTAGCAGAAAGAGATGAGAAGTCCACTAATGCTGATCTTTTATGCTTTTGACATGTGGCACAGAGAGTTTCTCATGAGGCAGCAGTGAATTGCCACCTAAGGGGGGAATTATTATTTATTAAATGACTTGTTGATGGCCCGACTCACCACGTTAATATTCAGCTTTCTATCTAACAAAACTCACCAACAAGATAGATGTTAAGAAGACTATGTGCACCTCATGTCCACTGACATTGGCATTTGACATGCGCCAGCCTCTAAAATCCCTCATGGTACATCTCTAATCAACTTGCAGGATGCTTCTACACTTCAATACTGCACATTGGGCTGCACTGGCAACTGACATTGTAATGCTTCAGCAAGGACACTGTGTATTCAGGGACATGCACCCAGGTCATGGATTGCACCAGGCTGTATCTTGGGTTTTTGCTCACTGACATAGCTCTCACTTGCCCTGAAGCCAAAAATACCAAGCTTACCCTACTTCTGACTTGCCTTGCAGATTAGCACAGACATAAAGGAAGGAAGCTTGTCATGGTTGTCAGCAGGCTTCCTATCAATGGATAACCTTCACACAGGTGGTCAGTAAGTCAAGCACAGCTTAGATACCAGTCTGGAGGCTTGGAAATGGTCAGTCAGCCACTTGAGAAGGTCAGAATCAGGATGCTGTTCACTTGAGGAACTGAATGTTAGGCAGTCCACCACCCTTCTTGACTCTGTCTGCCCTATTGTGTGCTGTTTGTCTCCTGAAATAAGACAGAGGTAGCCATTAAGGGAGGCAAAAGTGTGTCGCATAGCTGTTGGTGCACATGGACAGCTGTCTCCAGTGGGTGAATAGATAGCACAGAGGGCATTGGGGGTGACAGTGAGTGTGGGCAGATGTTGCAGGCCATAGTGAGAGCAGTAGAGCATGAGCCTTGGTAAGAGGTGGGTCAAAATAGCAGAGGTAAAGTGAGTGTGAGGTGTTAGAGATAAGTGATGACACTTATGCCGGAGGAGTTCTTTCTATACTGCAATGCATTCCAGCAGGTGGCTGAGACTACACTGATCCAGGTGGAAACTCAGACAAGACTGGCATTGTCTGGTGTTGTAGCCACTACGCTGGTCCTGGGGGAGGAAGAAAACTGATGTCTGGTCCTGGGGGAGGAAGAAGATCGGTGTCTGCACCACCCCATGCAGCAGGACATGAGGACCCTTCCTGCACAGTGAGGCGCTAACTTTTACCTGTCTGTCATGCGTGGGCAAGTGTCACAAACAGCGCAGCGCAGGCCTGGACTGACAATGCTTGTCCAAGTACACAATGGGGTTCTAAAGGTGGCGCGGCATAAGGGATACCAGTTAATTTTATGATATCTGCTGAGTAGTGAGCTATTCCAGGAATGATGCATGGTAAGATGGGGCTGGAATCAGACTTGATGGATGCTTTAGGGTGAAGTACGTAAGTAATGAAGTGAATTTGATAAGATATGGTGAGAAATCTTTTGAGGTCTTGTGGCAGAAAGCCCACTAAAAAAAAGCTTGACGTGAATTGGACTTAGCCAAAAAAAAAGTATGATTCAGTTCAAAGTTTCAGATTGATGATCCTTCCTCAATGTTCTGCAGAAGGACTTATGGCATGAAATGTTGGTCAGAATTTAGTGCTCCCTGAGGCGGCTGGTCGTGGGGGCAAAATGGGACAGGAAGGTGCTAGGAGGAGAACGTGTTGCCTTTCCTATGTGCCTGATGATTAAGTTCAATGTGGGAAAGGTCAAGGACGGACATTCCTCCTGGAGGCAATTGAGGCTTTGAAGTGAAAATACTACAAATTTCCAGCACCTTACTCAACTTGCGAAATTTTTTATACAGGTTTTGCTTTGCTTCTTGTGTGTCCTGTCTTATTGTAATTATCTGCTACAGCTGTATCTGCAGTTGCTGACTCAATTTGGATTCTCAGTAGATACTAACAGTCTTCGATGGCTTTGTCATGTGCCTCTCCGTCATGTATGAGCATAAGTTTAGACAGTGAGATCTGGCTGCTTATTGGACGCTAGACATTGCACATTACAGACAAGTCTGTTCTTCCCTTTGTGTAACCATTCACTGAATGTCAAAGAAGCATCATTGGTAACAGGTAGGATCAGGAACCATAGCTTACTCTTTTATTATCCCCTCTTCCCTGGGCTAGAATCAATGTAGCCGAAAGTCCACCACCCAAATACCCAACTGCCTTCTACCCCGCAACTTCTCTTCAGAGTATATCCTTGATCAGATGGACCAATGGGCTGAGGAGTGACAGATGGAGTTTAATTTAGATAAAAAACAATTTGTTGCATTTTGGTCAGGCAAATCAGGGCAGGACTTATATAGTTAATGGTAGGTCCCTGTGGAATGCTGCCAAGCAATGAGGCTTAGGGATGCAGGTGCATAGTTCCTTGAAAGTGGAGTCGCAGGTAGACAGGATGATGAAGGCATTTGGCACATTTGCCTTCATTGGACAATGCATTGAGTATAGGAGTTGGGATGTCATGTTGCAGCTGTACAGGACATTGGTAAGGCCACTTTAGAAGAGTGCTTAGAAAAGATTTACTAGGATGTTGCCAGGATTGGAGGGTTTGAGCTACAGGCAGAAGGTGAATATGCTGGGTCTATTTTCCCCAGGGCATTGGACACTGAGGGATAACTTTACTGAGGTTTATAATACCATGAGGGGCATGGATAGGGTGAATAGCCAAGGTTGTTTCCCCAGGGTAGGGGTGTCCAAAACTACAGGCATAAGTTTAAGGTGAGAGGGGAAAGATTTAAAAGGGACCTGAGAGACAGATGTTTTGCACAGAGGATGGTGCATGTGTGGAATGAGCTGCCAGATGAAGTGGTGGAGGTGTGTCCAATTACAACATTTAAAAGGCATCTGGATGGGTACATGAGTAGGACGGGCTTAGAGTGATATGGGCTGTATGCTGACAAATAGGACTGGATCAGTTTAGAATATTTCAGGCATATCTTAACCTTTGCTATTAATTGTATATTAATTGTAGTTAATGATATGTAAGTATTGGACATTAACTGGGGATTTACTTTTGCCCTTCTAAGTAGGGACAGATTACGATTACAATTTTTGGCTGAGGAGATGCATACTTGTAATGGATGTCTCTGCAAATAAACACTCACCAAAATGTGCAAAGATTGGCTCCAGTTCTATCCTTTGTGACTTTCTGGCAAATATGTGCTAACCCATTCTTTCTCATCAGATCTGTAGAACCAGCTTTTTATTTTCTGTTTTTTGAAATAAGTTTGCTTTTTCTCTTTTAGCTTGTGTGTGGGGTGAGCCAAAAATCCCACAATAACCTTCCAAATGTGGCTGCATTAAAAACACTGAATCACATTTAATTCAGGGCAGTTTTGCATTTTCCCCATCTCTGAGGCATCAGTAAGCGAAGCAAGCACTCCCCATACCACTCCCCCTGCCCCACAATTATTATATGCTAACAAAAACACAGCACCCAATGTCTGACTAAATTAATAGACATGATAATTTCACACCAAAGGAGTACATTATTTCATCTAAGTGCTATCTGCTCCATCACAAAGGGTCATACCACAGCTGTGGCAAACTCTGTGTTATTATGAAGTTCAATGATAGAATCCCTTTGCCATCTAAGCACTTACCTTTAGGCTAGCAATGGCTGCAGGCAAAACCAGTGCCACCCATGATAAAGGACTTACCCAGTGTGCAGAAGATGGAGTAGCTTTGAGATGAATGGTAATCAGCTGCAGCCACTACAGCAGCTTGCTTTTTTTTAATGTCCCCAGCTAACTTTCTGCCAAATCTTCTTATCCATTTCTTTCACTTTCTGCCTTTGTCCTGGTGAAACAAAAAGGGCTCGGCAGTCTGATTTCTTGTCATCAAGAATCACGTTTGTAAAGTTAAAGACAGTTGTAGTTGATGGATTTCTGGTGTCAAGGATTTAGAGTCTCGGAGCTGTGAGACAATATATTAACCACATCCCATCATCTGCTAATCACATTACAGTTTAAATGAGCATTTGTAATTTCACCCATCAATGATTTATTTCATCACTGAAGAACAATTACTCGTCTCACATATATTCCAACCACAATATTATTTTCAGTTGAGAAGGAAAGTATGAAAAAAATTGAATTTTCATACACATAAATGGCAATATTCCTTCTGTTGAAATTATAATTTTTAAATCAGCAGCCTTCGGACTACCTAATGATCAGATATTCAAAGAATGAATTACTTGATTTTTTTTCCGTTATTCCTGCTTAATCCAAAGTAAATTTTGTATTTCCGCAGTATTATTTTCTGGCAAGTGTAGAATTATTTTTCCAAATTAAAAAATAATCCTGTTTATTTTTCTTACAATTCATTAAAGTGGTATCCCATTAGCCTGCTGCCTCATATTGGCTTCTTCTTTGAAAACAAACAAAATGCGTTTTGGCCAGGAAGCAAATGGAAGTAAAGGAAGCATCCAAGATTATAACCAAGAGGAATTTGTAGAGTTTTTTAAAAAAAAAGTCAAAGTCTTTTATCCTTCCAATCTGATTGGTTCTGGGTCGGTGTAACAAAGGGAACAGAGTGCTTTCCCAACGAACTGATGAAGTGTTTTACCTATTTCAAAGGAAAGTTACTAATCCCAAAATGACCACATTAATGTGCAGTGCTTGCATTCCCTGATAGCAGCAGTAAGGTTGAGAAGAAAATGTGGTTACCCTGGAAAAATACTATATTGATAACATTTGTTAGCTGCAAAGGAACACACACATCACTTTTCTTTATTCAGACTGGGATATTTTAGCTCCTATAATATAAAGCCACCATGTGGCAATTGTGGGTGTACAATTAACAGATTAGAGTGATAAAGAGGTCCAACTCCTGCAGGCAGGCAATAGCAAGGCAACCTCCCTGGGGCCCTATGGGTTGGAGTGGGGCGTACCATCAATGCTTAGGTCAAGATAATCTCTCCCCTACCTCCCCTCCTCCTCAGTGCCCTGGAGCACCTTACAAATACCTGCTGTATATTCTGGTCCAATGTTAGGCCATGGCTATGACACAGAGATACAAAGGCTCCTAAACAAAAAGCTCTCCTTTAAAAAGTGACATCTGTTAAAACTGCTCACAAACGAGCATTTGAGGATTGCAGGTTACAATGACATTACTGGATGTGGAAGAAATTAGATTGTATTCAATTATTGTTACAGAACTGATGGCCTTACATTCATCCTTAAATGCAGTTTTGTCATAAACTTAACCCTGAAGGTACAATATTGCCACATACATGTCTGCTCTTGCTTTTTTATTTATGCAAAAGCTTCTTCAAACAGCTTTCTCAGTGCTGATGGGACACCCGCAGCATTCACAGCTCACTCCCGTCTGAGAACAATGGCGTTCTAAAGAGGGATTTAAGTCAAACACGGTGATGCCAATTTCGTAACAGAACAGATTCAGGAAGTGTGCTTGATGTCACAGAAGTAATCTGACTCGAAGGAGGCATACACATGTTGGTGAGTAACAGACAAAGACATTCAATCTCAGTGGGAAATCACTGAATGATAAATCGACCATTTCTGATTTTTGAAAAGTATCACTCACTGGCTGGCTTTTATTGTTTTGATTAGTGTCTGACCTGTGAACATTGTACTTTGTGCAGGATACACTTACTGTAAACATAAATCAGCATTAATAACTCAGAAAGTGCAAGTTGAACACATAACGTTCCTTGTGCTCAGCAGTGGGCATGTAGGACATTGCATTAACAGCAAAGTTATTTTATCCCGATAACTCATCAACTACAGGGACTGTAAAGGGCTAAGGAGAGAATGTTGTATTTTATCATACATTTTACCGCTGCATACAAATTTAAGCAATATAATCCACACATAGTTTAAAAAAAGACTATACATGTACCACTCCCTGTTAATCACTGTATCACAGATCTCATCGAGCTGCCATTTGACCTGACAATTGGCTACAAGAAAATTAAAGTGAGAATTCTTTGAAATTATTGTTAAATTGGCAAAAATACAAAACCTTAATTTAAACTGAAAGTGTATTGAACAATTTGACTAGCACACAGGAAACAATGAGTTAGTAGACTGACCTTAAGGTATCAAAAGTAGAGAAACTCAGTGGCATAGTGGGTCAGGACACTGTCCTTTCACCTCAGGGGATCTGGGATCAAACACAGCTTAAAGTGATGTGATGAAAGACTCCTTTCTGACAGGAGTTAAGAGTTCTAATTGTACACCATTCATACTTGCCACTATGAAAGTTGGTAGTGAAGCCAACATAAATGCTGTTGCAATTGCACGTCATTTTCAAAACCTACCCTTTATTTCTGACAACAGGATGCCTTTAATTAGTATAATATTGGGAGGCATTTGGCATCCTTTCACCTTATTTCTCATTACTGAAACAAAATAAATGGTGTCTAATGTTTTTGTATAGCTCATTACTTCATTGTGCAAAACTGAACAATGATACAAATACAAGACTGAAAATTGGATTGGTAATGAATGCCAGCGTGGAGAGCACAAGTGCAGAGGACAATCCTGACTATTACGAAGTATAAATAGCTGCCATTGAACCCTTATTGTATCACATATTGGAAGAAATCTCCTGGCAGTTAATGAAAATTGTTAGATGATAAAAGGCGCTACATAATGGTCTTTTCCATGCAATGTTAAACTAAGGTTATGACTGTAATCCCAGATAAGGATAAAAGATTATTTGAAAGCAATATTCAAAAAGGAGCGTTCTCCTGGTATCCTGTCAAACAAGCATCCTCCAGTCAACACCATTGAAACAAATTACCTGATCATATATCTCACTGTTGTTTGTAGGAACTTGACTGCCATATTTTTTACATTACAACAGTGACTATAAAGTATAAATTCCTGAACAGCTGGGAGCACTTTGGAACATCTCAAGGTTGTGACTAGTATTATATAAATTCAGATTTTCTTCTTCTTACTTACATGGAATATGTAGCAATATCTTTGGCTCGGGAATAAAGAGAATTACAAAACAAAAGCAAACAAATTATTTCATTAAAAGTATTGAATCTTGTGCATAACTTACAGGTTTACAACTCTTTAAGGTGGTACTGCTTAAAGGCACCACACCTAAATAGTGTCCACTACAAGAGTATTAACAGTGAGATGGAAAGTGGTGAATGGTTTAAAAGTGTAAATTAATCATAATTGGCCCAAATAGCTAATTGTATTAATGCTGACCAATTAAAAAATAGCTGCATTCACTACATATGGTGAAAGGATAGAAAAAAGCCTCTCCAAATCAGATTGTTTTGTTTTTTCAACTGCAGCAATCGGAGAATAACTACTACGCACAAAACAAAATAGTTTACTCAAGAAATTATTTCTTCTCATTGTATATGCTGGTTGCTTGTTCATTTCTAAGTCAGTAATGAAATTATACAGCACTGAAGTCAACCATTCAGCCCATGATACTTGTGTCATCTCTGAAAATGCTACCCAATTGTTCACATTCCCCTGCAAACTTCTCCTTTTCCAAATATTTACCCTATTCTCTTTTGAAAGCTCTGATTGAAGCTGCTTTCACTGCTGTCAAGCAGTGCATTCCAGATCAGATTAACTGACTGCATGAAAATATTATCCAATGTCACCTACCTAGCTAAATACAAACAGTGAGAAATTCCTGTCATCTAGCCATGTGAAAATCACACATTGTGGAAGGGAATGAGGAATCTGGATCAAAACTTGGTTCCACCAAGTCTTGGTCCCCTTATGGTTCCATTCATGATTCAGGAAGGAGGAAAGAAGATGGGACCATTCAGTGGTGTTCTGTCCCATTTGTGATACAGGAACAGGTAGGACTGATGTACTAGCATCAGGCATGTTAGCTTTCGCTGCCTCTATCCCATGTGTCTCCATTTTACTATATGCTTGCAGAAAGCATATATTCAGTGTGTGCCAGGATCTGGTGAAGTGGGTCCAGTAGTTTATCAGATATTGATTTTGCCATTGAAAAATGAGTACAGAGCCATTGTTACCAGGTTTATGCTTGGCAAACTGTTGCCCAGACATCCATCCCCCTGTGTTAAGATGAGTCCCAGTAACACTCAGACAACATAGAAGTATGCCTGAAGAAATGGAAGGTTTCTAACCTTCGGACTTCCTTGTCTATGGAAAATCTAACTCAGCTTTGAAAAAACAGTCTCCACTGTTTTCTGGGGAAAGGAATACCACAAAATAATAAACCTTTGATATAAAAATACACTTCTCATTTCCATTTAAAAGCAAGACTTCTTATTCTTAAACTGTGTCCCCTAGTTCTAGTCTGTTCTAGTCTGTCCTACATCGTTTCAGAATCCATTCTGTCAAGTCTTCTCAGGGTTTTATATTTCGTTAAGATCATCTCTTATTATTCTAAGCTCATTGATTAAAGGACTAACCCATTCAACCTTTCTTCATACGTTAAGCCCTTCATTCCAAAAATGAGTTGAGTAAACCTTCTCTGAACTGCTTCTAATGCAGTTAGTTATATTCTTTTTCAAATAAGAAGAACAAAATAGTACAAAGTGTTTCAGATGTGGTCTCACCAAGGCCCTGTACAGCGACAACAAAATTTCCCTACTTCACTATTTCATTACACCTGCAATAAATGCCGCATTTGAGTTACCTTCCTAATCATGCTGTATACGAAAACTAACTTTTTGTAATTCATGTATCAGGACACTCAACTCCCTCTGTACTTCTGAGTTCTGCATTCTCTCTCACACAGCTTTTTTATTCTTTCAGCCAAGTGGACAAGTTCACATTTTCCTATCTTCTAAGTTGCCAGCTAATTTTTTTGCGCACTCACCTAACCTACTTATACCCCTTTGCAGCCTCTCTACTTCCCCGTGACAACCTACTTATTCATTTACTTACTTATCTTTGTGTCATCGGAAAATTTAACGATCTTATGTTCTATCCTCACAGCCCTGTCATGTATAGGTACTGATCCATATGGCGGTCCATTAGCTACAGCTTACCAACTTGCAAAAATTGATTCATCCCTATTCTTTGCCACTCATTAGCAAGCCAGCCCTCTTACAAAACAATGTTAACTTCGCCCGATCACATCATGATTTATGAAGTATCCTGCTATAAATTCCTTCATCATAGATTCTAGCAAGTTTATGCTGACAGATGTTAGGCTAACTAACAAATACTTTCCAATTTTCTGTCTCCTTTCTTTCTTGAATAGCAGTGTTACATTAGCTATTTTCCAAACTGCTGGGATCCTTCCAGAACTAAGGAATTTTGGCAGATTATAACCAATGCCTCTACTACCTTTGCAGTCACTTCTTTGAAAACCTGAGGATGTAGGCCATCTGGATCTGAGGATTTGTCACATTTAGGTCTCATGGTTTTCCCAGCACAGCTTCCTTGGTAACGGTGACTTTTCAGTTCTTCCTTCCCTAATTTTTAGTATCTTGGGGAGTTTCCTAAATTGTCCTCAGTGAAGACAGACACAAATACTGGTTGAGTGTCTCTGCCATTTCCTTGTATTTTGATGATTAGTTCATCAGACTAACACAACCCTTAGTTTCTCTTTTCCTATTCAGATAGTTGTAGAAACTGCTTTTATATTAGTGGCTAGGTTTATCTCATGCTCTAAATTTTCCAGTGGTTTTAGGCATTCTTTGCTGGTGCTTACAATCTGTTCAATATTCTGACCTATCACTAATCTTCACAGAATTGCACAGTGTTCTTTTCAATTTGATACTATCCTAAAGTTTCATAGTTAACGCTGAATGATGCCTCTTCCTCAATGAATTTTACTTTGTCACTGGGATAAATCTTTGCTGACAGATTTTAAACATTTCTTTAGAAATCTGTCACCTCATCTCCACTTTTTAACTAGTTTCCTGGTTCATTTTAGCCAGTCTGCATTCACACCGTTACACTTACCTTTAGTTAAATTTAAAGCACTGTTCTCAGGACTTAACCTTTCCTTTTTAACATGAAATTCCACCATGTTATGATTGCTGTTACCTGGAGGCTCCTTTACTATGAATTATTGATTAATATGCTCTAAGAAATCATTCCAGATATCCTATATGAACTCATTTTTCTAGACTATCTTACCAATCTGGTTTTTGCAATTTACATGAGGAATATAGACACATGATTATTGTGACACTTTCTTACATGTCTCATTTAATTCTTCCAATATTCTCTGTCTTGTCTGTAACTACTGTTTGGGGGCCTATAAACTACTCCCTCAAGTGACCTGTTCCCTGTTCTAGCACATATTTCTATCCAAACTGTCTCTATCTAGCTCTGATGAAGCACTGTAGTACCAATATTTTTAATTCACCTAAAGGGCATTAGTGAACCAGATGGAGTTTTTTATTATGACAATGTTTACACAGTCACCATGAGACTAATTTGTAATTTGAGATTTTTATTGAATTCAAATTTCACCATCTGTCATGGTGAGAATTGAACCACTGTCCCCAGAACATTATCTTGGGTCTTTGGATTACTAGTCTAGTGACAATACCACTACACTACAGCTTCCCCTAAAAGGAACATTATAAGGCGATTTTAAGGAGAAAATATTCCAGACAACAACCTTGAAGAGGTTATTTGAAGCTGTGATAGTTGAAGCTCAGTGGTATGAGACTCAAGAAAAGGCTATCAGATTCTTAAGACTGGAAATGAAGTCATAGTTAAATTAGGCCTAATAGCTGTTATAGAGAAGGGAATTTTCTCTGTTGTGAGCACTGTAAAAGCATGCTTTTAGGATTACTGGGATTATATTTTTACTGTGTGTTTTGAAATCTTTAAAGTTATATGGAAACAATTTTGCTTATTCTATCTTATTTTCATTACTTCTTTGTGAAGCCACTTCGATCTAATCTGACTCCCCTTTCCTGCTCCTCTGATGCTGCCTGGCCTGCTGTGTTCCTCCAGCTCCACACTGTGTTGACTTTGACTCCAGCATCTGCAGTTCTTGCTATCTCCACTTCCTATGCCTGTGTGTTCCTACATCTGCCTGCAGAGTGCTCAGCAAGGCGTAACCTGCATTTGGAGCATGTGTCGGGGTGATATGTGAACAGTCGTGTCAAGGGAAGGCAGCATGTGGCTTTCAAGATAGCATTCATATTGGCTTCCTTGAGCCAAGATTCATAGTCCTGTTTCCTTTCAGGAGCCTGTGGATGTGCAAGTACACCTTGCACAAAAGCTAGGTTTCTCTGTACTGCTTGGTTTCTCTGTACTAATTCTTCAGCTGGGAATCCATTTGCAATAAGGATTCCACAGGCCTGATTCTCTTCTCTCACCTTTGATGTCATGTCTTCTTGTTAGTAAACAGCCTCTTAGTCCATGGCATGAGTCATTGCTTTCATTATCGGAGGACACCATTAGTCCTCCATCTTTTCCTTTCCAAAGACAAGTGAAGTTGATGTTGTGTGGGATGATCCAGGGATTGTTGTCTGAATGGTTCAAACAGCTGATTCTCATTTTAAGCAGTCCTATTTTCTGCTCAATGGTGGCCATTGTTGAGGGATGTTTGGCGATATGTCTCTCCACAGTGGCAGTCAGGAGATTTCGGGTGCAATCAGTTTGATCTTCCGGTGGTCCATGCTGTCTTCCAAAAGCCAATCCTGGAACCAACGAATGATATTGAAAACTTCAATCTCTTATGAGTGCTCCAGAATGTAGGAGTTGTGAGAGCTCCCTGGATATTGTGCACAAACATGGAATATTTGGCTGGTGTGGTCATATATTAGCTGCATGTTAATGGCAGGGAATCCTTTCTTGTTCACAATGACAATTAACATTGCAAAGTGTTCTAATAGCATTGTGTGTGCAATCTATGGCACTTTGCAATTGTGGGAAACTGCAAATCCCACTATGCTAGCTGTCTGACTCTCTGCAGATTTAGCATTAAGAAGTTTGGGGCAATTTCACCCGAGTGAAAATATGAGATCGTGAATTTTCCAAACATAAAAGGGACCTGATGGGCAACTTTTGACACATGGAATGAGCTGCCAGAGGAAATGGCAGAAGCAGGTATAATTACAACATTTAAAAGTTCAATTGGACAGGTACATGGACAGGAAAGGTTTAGAGGGAAATCGGTCAAATGCAGGCGAAGGGTACTAGTTTGGTTTAGGAAACCTGGTTGACATGGACAAGTTGGGCTGAAGGGCCTGTTTCTGTGCTCTATAACTCTATCAACAAAGCATATAGTATCTTCTCTTTATGTCATAAATGCGATAAGTTACTTTAGTTTACTCATCATATTACAGTTGTGGGGAAACAGCTCTTGTGTTTAGGTTGTGGCCAGACTGCAGTAACTGTCAGAAACCACACTACAGGCCAAGACCTGTCCTTAAGTAGCATCACGGGTGATGTACCAGTTCAATTTAATCTCCTTGATCGATGTCAGCCAGGAAATTGGTGTTAGAGAGTTATACAAAGAGGCAATGACTTGTAAAAACCTTTGCCCCTGTGAAAATTCTGACAGATGCTTGGGAAAACAAAAGAATTAGATAGTTGTAAACATAGAATAAATTCCAATAGGCTTTGTATTTTTATAAATGGAATGTGACAGACAACAGCATTCATAATTTTCCCTCATTACATAATATTGTTGTAATATGCCTTTGACACTGTTCATGTGGGAAATACAAATGCCTCACTGTGGTGTGAGCAATATTCAACAGATATACATCTCTTATCGGATCTACGCACATTTCTGTTCTGTTGACTATCTGGTGTATTATTCAGTTATTTGGTGTTCAATTATGTGACTCTGGTCTATGATCTTTCATCACTGTGCTTCACTGGTTAAGTCTAGGTGTTGACTTAACGACGTAAAGAGACATAAGAGGCCTGAGCTGGGGTTAGCGTGAGTGCAGACATTTTCAGGACTGCAGAGATATAGCAAACTATCAAACTACAATAACTGGCACATTGTTGGGCTGGAGGTTGGACTTTTAATTTGATGACACTGTGGAGTTAGTTCGTGGGAAGGAGAAGGTAGGTTCAGTAACATGTGGGATACTCAGAGGTGTGTGCAACAAAGGTGAATTGCCTTTTAACCCAGCTTCTAAATTCTGGCCTTTCCAGCCAATTTGGTTGAGTGGATTTGATGATAACTGGTTTTAATGATTTCTGCTTCAGAACTGAAGGGGACATTACAAAGATGACATTTGATGAATCCTGAAGGTTGGAATTGATGGAGAATGGAATCCCAACCTTCCAAATGGTGAACCTGTTCTGGAAATGATGCTGGGAGCTGTAATGTTTAGCAGACAGATACTGTTCCCAACTTGCAGGTGAAAGCAGGATGGTGTAGCCAAATGTTGCGCAGGAGGTGAAGATCAGGTGTATCATTTTTTTCATTCATGGGATGTAAGTGCTGTTTGCTAGCATTTATTACACATTTGTGGTTGTCCTTGAGAAGTGGTGGTGAGCTGTCTTCTTGAATCATTGCAGTCCTGTAGGTAGACCTAAATTGCTCATACGGAGGATTTGACCCAATGACACTGAATTGGCTACTTATTTTCAAGTCAGGATGATGAATGGCTTGGAGGGGATCTTGCAGGTGGTGGTGTTCTCACAGGCTCTGTGACATGTTCAACTACAAACTAACATATGTATCACAGCAGCCCCCTCAGTCTTCTTACTCATGCTAACTCCTACACATGGCTCTTCACACCAACCTGCCTTGGAGGTACATACAGCACCACTCCATCAATGCTCACACTGCCCTCAGTCCATCCACCACTCACAGAGTCCTTCACTTTCCTGTAATGTTCTGCCTCTTACTCGTTGTCAATCTCAACAAATGTTGTGCATCGATTGATTCAGCATCATAGGTCACTTCTTTCACTCCTTGCAGTAAAAGGGAGTACAGAATACCAGAGAGTAGCAGAGAAGCTGAGGTGGTCTTCCACAATCTTGTATTAAGATCTGCGGAGAAGAAAACACTGTAGACCAGTGGATTCCCAGCGTGTTTCAGCCTTGGAGACAGAGATTGGGGACATTCCCCCTCAACCCTTGCTCCCCAGTTACCTAGCAAAAGAATGAAATACTGGATGGTTACTGAGCAAATAGTTCTCACTTATACTGGCTTGATGTTAGCAATGGATAAATATGATCAGATTGATGGCATTCATACATTGGACAACTTTAATTCATGTCTTTAATCTCCCATCAAGGGCCACACAGGATGTTGTCCACAAGGATGATGATGAATTCCTGGGAAGGCAGATAGTTTGGCTTTCACCTATTGGCTCACACATTACCAGTGAGCAAGTGAGGACGGTGATATCAGGCACAACAGTACAGAGTCCACCTCAGAATTCACAGGATGCTTCAAGTTCTGCTCAGCTAATTGCACATTCTGTACCTCAGCAGTTGTTCATGAACGGAATGGCTGAACCGTACCATGTTTCGACAAAGTGTCATTTTATTTAGCTTCAAGGACGGATTTTCTCCCACAAGGTCTCGGGAGGTTTCTCATGCTATCATCCCAGACCCACCTCACTAGCTACCTACCATGCTCCTGTGGCACTCCATCTGCCTAATACTAGCCTGATCCTTCCACTTGCCAGAGCCAGAAGTACCACTTTCAGATATCCCAGGATCGCTGACATGGTGCCATCTTCAAAAGACCATTGTGCACCCAGTCAAGCACTATCAGTCCAGTGGTACCCTGCAAGGTTGTGACATCTGCCCGAGACACAGCAGATCAGGGGAAATTGGTGTTCTGCTTTGCAGTCATGGGCTTGGAGACCCTGATGAACTTTGTGGTGGACAGCAAGGATGTCTTCTTCTCACAAGACTGGCAGAGATGCCATGACTTCAGACCCTATCAGCCTGGTCCGAGGCTGTACCTGGGTCAGTGTGGTCTCAGCTGTCTGGAGGAACACCTAGAATGTAGGAAGCAACATTCCTTGTAAGCCGCATGCATGTGCAGAGGGTGCAATGTTTTGCTCATGACAATGGGCATTGGCATGTCAATCGCGGCATTGCCTTGTAGTTCTGCAAGTCTCTGCAGTGCATGGGCCTCAGAAGTCTACGCATCCATTGAGAAAATAAGAGGGAACTGCACCTACTGCACCTGCCTACCACCAAGACTCATGCTCTGTGACTCACACTGTTGCGTGCAACATCTTCTCTCTCTCTGTGTTACCTATCCAAACCCCAACCCACAAACGTGCCTCTGTGCTACCTTTTCACTCATTCGTCAACTTCACCCCAATTCCCCACCTGCATTAACACCAACAGCCACGTCACTCACTTTGATCTGACTCAATTCCTCCAATTCGCACATTCCAGGAGAAACAGTCCACACAATATTACAAAAAAGAGCCAAGTGAGGTGATGGGGTGTCCAACATTCAGCTGCTCATCCCTTTGTGAGGAGAAGACCCTGACCTGACCACCCCCTGCAGGGAATGACTGTACTCAAACCCCTGAACTGATATTATAGGCTGCCCTTAACTTACTGTGCTGGCATCTCTAACTGAAGGATATCATCCTTGACTTGACTGAGGACTACTCCACTTAGTCTTTGAGACATGGCCATTTGCTTAAAGCACATGCAGTGCGTTTTCTCTGTAAGCTGCTAGCACATAGTGCTGGTGTGAGATTGATGTAGCACTGTGCTGTACAGCAACACATCCACTCCCTTGACAGATGACTGTTCACAACTATGACAAGTTACCTGGCTTTGTGTCTGCACTAAAAGGCAAGTCAAGACAGAAGTACTGTCTGCCAGTTAGCTCTGGCTGACAGGGAAACGCGGTAAAAGGCAGGGCAAAGCTGGAACGTTGTGAGGATCCAGGTAGGCACTAAGTAAATGTGCACTGGGAAAGCAAGTGCACAGCACTGAGATGCATCCAGCTCCATTCCGTGATTAGGGCACCTATCCCTCTGAGGATTAGTGTCCTTACAGTGACCTTTCAATGATGCTCGTTGGTGTGTTCTAAAGTGCAGCGTCAAAGTGTAGAAATGTAAGTGAATCAGAGATGTGCCATGCTGAGAGAATAGCAAGTGTCAGGTGCCAACATCCGTGGATGTTGGGTGTGTGTGGCCACTGACCATGCAGCATGTCCTGAGATGGGTGTCAAAAATGGAAGTGTGGAGGAGAAAGCGGTGAGCTGGAATCGCCAGGTCATGACACTGATTTTCATGTCGGGAATCTTAATATCTAGTTTCTATCTGGCGGGTGGCAGCTGCCTGGGAATCTTGTCTATTGTGTTTCTTCATCTTGTGGTGGCAGTCGAACATGACTGGGCATTCACTAACATTCGTCGTGGCCTGGTGGTACTTTAACTGGCATAACAGTGTAGTCAATATTTGTGGGAAGTCAGTCAGAACTGTGAAGCTGACCTCTATCTCTGACTAGCATCATTGCAGACAAAGCTTGGCATGATATGATTGGCAGCCCTGGCACACAGTCAGTAACTGATTTTATGTGTTTGTGTACTGTCGCCTATGAGATCTTGCAAATGTCTCCATGTAGCTGATAGTGTTTTTCAGAAGCTAATGCAAAGGTCCACTAAAGTGTATCAATATTTAGATATCCCCCCTAACAGATAAGTTTGACTATGACTGAAGTAGACAGAGTTGTGAAGTTAATCTAACCACAGATTTGGCCGCACAATGTGTGCTTTTATGATATCACTAGACGGAAAAGGGTTGCTTTAATTTGGCAATCCTGTAAGGTCATGATACTTCATCTTGTTGAACTCAAACAAAAAGATTAGGGAAAGAAAGAAGCTTTAAAGAAACAGAATAGAATCAAAATGATTTCTGACCACTAACAAGGAAGAAACATTTTGGGTTTTATCAAAACCTTTCCATTGATTTACTGCTATGCCAATATAAATTAAATATGGATAGATTCCCAATTCTCTTATTTGTTTCTCGACAAAGGATAATTCAATGAGATTGTGCTGAAGCTGTTTGGAAACACCTGGCATTTAATAGATGATAAACAGTACGCGAGGTGTATCTGTGAGTTCAATTGTAACGTAATAGTGGACACACATTTTCCATCTAAACAACCACGGTATATTTCACTAAAGGTTTGCTATGCTAACGTTGTGATCATCTATCTTCCAGAGTGAACATTGTTCTGCATTCATGACATGGAGCACAGTAACATGCAAAACCTCCACGAAGGCAGGCTCACATACAAAGAAAGACATTTCAAATCTCTGATCTGCTTGAAAGAATCATGAACAATTTGGATAGTTTTCCAGGTGGCACAGCAGGTAAATGTGCTTCCTAGTGTAGAATAAGCCAAAGAACACAAAAGGACATCCCAAGCCTGGAGTGATTTGATCTCAGCTTGGACAGTGTTATTGCCATGAAAATTAACCTTGGGATGCTTGCACTGCAGCCGGGAGAAAAGTCAGCTAGCGTTTCCATTGCTAACAGTTAGCCAGTGATCTGTGTGGATAATGGGGAAGAATGGCATTACAGTTATGCTTAACCCTTCATCCCCTCCTTTGAAAACACCCAACACTGGAGCTCACACATCATGAATGATGACTTGAGTAACCTATGAGAGAACTGCTGGCTGTGATGGCAGCCGGGGTTATGGTCAGTATGAGTAAAGAGAAGACAATTTGAAATAAAAAGTTAATTTTGAAACAAGGAAAGAAATGTGCAAGATTTTTCCAAGTGGATCTTGAATATTTTAGTGCTGTATGACTTACATAGTCAGCATTCATAAACATTTGTAATTAAGAAATATGTGGAGGGCATTCAAAACAACTTGAGTTAATTTTATTAGCTGTAGAACAAGGCCAGTGATGAACTTGTAGTGGTCCATCAATTGACATAGTATGGTGGAAAGTAAATGATTCCATCGATTACAACATCTTCATTATCAATCTATATGGGATTGAGGTAGAATGTAGAGCAATTAACTTTTGGGGAAAAAAGCCCAATAAAAGGAATGCTTTGGCTTTGGTAAGGTAGCTAGTAATCCTTGGATGTTGCTATTTTGATTTAAAGTTTCCACTGTAACTTCTCATTTGATGTGTTAAGTCAAGACTTAGCCTAGTAACATAAATTAACTTCATTAAATCTCATTTTTACCTTTTGTTTTGCCCATCAATTTTCTCTGCCACTTTTTCTCCCTGAGACATAGGCATATGGCTCCAAGACCACCCTCTGCAAACAGAGAAAATTAAAAGATATTTGATTTGATTTGACATATTATTATCACATGTACTCAGGTGTAGTGAAAAGTTTTTTTTTGTTTTGTGTCTGATACAGGCAGATCATACCAAACTAAATGCATTAGGTAATAGAACAGAGCGAAGAATACAATGTTACAGCTGCAAAGAAGATGCACAAAGTGCGAGATCAACATTTAAATTTAAAATTTGAGAGGTCCATTCAGAAATCTGATAACAGTGGGGAAGAATCTTGAAGTCTTGGAGTGTTCTTGAATCTGTTGGTACGTGTACTTAAGCTTTTGTATTTTCTGCCCAACAGAAGATGTTGGAAGAGATTATAACCAGGGTGGGAGGGGTCTTTGAATATGTTGGCTGCCTTCCCAAGGCAGTGAGAAATAAAGATGGAGTGAATAGATGGAAGGTTGGCTTGCATGATTAGTGACCATATTCTCTGACTTGTTATATACAATGCCACCTTCATTATAAAGTTCCATCTACATTTATTAAAGCACATACCTTTTTAAATTAATTACATCGTAATTGTAGCCTCCCACTAATAGTGACATAATAACTTGGTGTTTGTCTTCCAGCTCCCTGCCGCTATGGTAACAAACTCTACTCCTGTTTTTCTGGGTGGATTTTTAATGCAGTGTACCCACAATTTCCAAACCATTTATTTTACTGGATGAAAAATTATGTGCAGCCATTTTATGGCATCTGGTTAAAGCAACACATTGATGTTAAGATACACATCCTTGTTTCTAAATTCCTCCACTGTCTTGCATCTCCATATCTCTATCATCTTCTCTAAATCTCAGTAGTTGCACTGCTCCATTTCTGACCTTTTGAGTGACATGATTTTAATTGCTCCATCACAACTGGCTGTATTTAGGTCTGCCTAGGTCCAAAGTTCTGGAATTCCTTTTCTAAACATCCTTGTCTTTACTTTCTCCTTTAAATTAATGCATTGGTTTTAATTTTCCAAAATTCATAAGACTCAGGGAAAGTTCCTCTAGATTGGAAAATAGCTAATGTAACTTCTTCATTTAAAAAGTGAGTGAGGCAGAAACAGGAAAGCACAGGCTGGTTAGCTTAACATCTGTCATAAGGAAAGGGTTGGAAGCAATTATCAAAGAAGTTATAACAGAACACTTGGAGAAGTTCAAGGTAATCAAGCAGAGCCAACAAGGTTTTGTCAAAGGGAAATCATGTTTAAATAATTATTGGAGTTCTTTGAAGAAGTAACTTGTGCTGGAGATGCAAGGGAACCAGTGAATGTATTGTACTTAGATTTCCAAAAGGCATTTGATAAGGTGCCATATCAAAAGTTATTTTAATGGAAAATAAAAGTTCCATGGTGTAGGGTTAACATACTGATGATTGATTTCTCTTTTTGATTGACTGATTTTTATTGTCACATGCGCTGAAATACTGTTTACAGGTGATAAGAAAGATTACAGCAAGCAAAGGATGTACAGATCAAAAAGACTTAGTGGCATACAGCTTACATTGCAGGTTACATTATTTGAGGCTAGAGTCCATTCAATAGTTTGATAAGGGCTGGAAAGAAGCTGTTCCTGAACCTGCTAGTGCGTGTGTTCAGGCACATGTATCTTCTGCCTGACGGAAGAGGATGTACCAGGGTGCGATGGGTCTTTCATGATGTTGGCTGCCTTTCCATGGAAGTGAGCCATATAAATAGAGTCCGTGGATGGAAGGTTGGCTTCCGTGATGGCCTGGACAGTGCACACCACCTTCTGTAGTTTAATACGGTCCTGGGCAGAGCAGTTGCCATACCAGGCCGTTATTCACCCGGACAGTATGCGTTCAGTGGTGCATCTGTAGAAGTTGGTGAGGGACCTTAAGGACATGCCAAATTTCCTCAGCTGCCTGAGGAAGAAGACTGTTGCATCTACGTGGGAAGTCCAGGACAGGTCGTTGGTTATCGTCACTCCGGGTAACTTGATGCTCTTCACTCTATCAACCTCGGTTCTATTGATGTAGATGGGGGCTGTTCTCCTCCTTTCTTTCTGAAGTCAATGATCAGTTCTTTAGTTTTGCCGACATTGAGAGACAGATTGTTTTCATTGCATCACATCACCAAGCCCACTATCTCCCTTCTGTAGTTTTACTCGTTGTTGTTAAATATCTGTCCCACTATGGCGGTGTGGTCAGCAAACTTGTAGATGGCTGTCATTTGGAATTTGGCAACAGTTGTAGGTATACAGGAAGTACAGTAGGGGGCTGAGAACGCATCCTTGGGGGGGCTCCAGTGTTGAGTGTTATTGTGGATGAGGTGCAGTTACCTATTCTCACTGATTGAGGTCAGTCTGGAGGGGATAATGGTGTGAAGGCAGAGTGGTAGTCAATAAGCGGGAGTCTGATGGAGGTGACTTTGATGTCCAGATGTTCCAGGGATGAGTGCAGGGCTAGGGATATGGCATCCTCTGTGGACCTGTTATGTCAGTAGGCATATTGTAGGGGATTGAGGCAGGTTGGGAGACTGGAGTTGATATGGGCCATGACCAGCCTCTCAAAGAACTTCATGATTGTTGAAGTCAGAGCTATTGGGCAGTAGTCATTAAGGCACACTGCATGTGTTTCCTTGGGTATGGGGATGATAGTGGTGTTCTTGAAGCAGGTGGAGACTTCGGCTTGTAGGAGGGAGTGGTTGAAGGTGTCGGTGAATACCTCCGCCGGTTGGTCTGCACAGGATCTGAGTACTCGGCCAGGGACACCATCTGGGCCTGTTGCTTTCCTTGGGTTGACTCCCAGGAAGATTGATCTGACTTGACAAGCAGTGAAAGCAGGAACAGGTGTGTTTGGGGCTGTCAGGGCAGGTGTCGCCACGCCGGTGGTATTCTGCTCAAATCTAGTGTAGAAAGCTTTGAGTGTATCGGGGAGGGATGTGTCATTGTCCGTTATCTTACACTGTTTCATTTTGTATCCCATAATGTCGCTTAGGCCTTACTATAAACGGTGGGAGTCTGCTTGTTAGGCCTGGGCCTCTAACTTGGTCCAGTGCTGCCTCTTGACCTCCCTGATGTCTTCACCGAGGTCATATCTCGACTTTCTGTACTGGTCCAGGTGACCCGATTTGAATGTTGTACATCTGGTCTTCAGTAGGGAGTCGATTTCCTGGTTCATCCAAGGTTTACAATTGGGGAACACTCAGATTGACTTATTTGGTATGCAGTCCTCCATGCATTTGCTAAGGAAGACTGTGACAGTGGTGGCATACTCATCTAGGTTTTCTGCTGAACACTTGAACATGGTCCAGTCCACCCAGTCCAAGCATTCCTGGAGATGGTCTTCCACTGCCTTGGACCAGCACTGTACTTCTTTTCATGAAGGATTCTCCCGTTTCAGTTTCTGCTTGTAAGCTGGGAGGGGGAACACAGCGCTGTGATCGGATTTTCCAAAGTGTGGGTAGGGGATGGAGCGGTAGTGTCTTTGCTGGTTGTGTAGCAGTGGTCCAGAATGTTTGGTCCCCTGGTGGGGCAGGAGATGTGCTGGTGGTATTTTGGCATCACCTGCATGAGGTTGAAGTTGCCGGTCACAATGAATAGGGCCTCGGGGAATTTTGTCTCTAGTGCGTTTGTGGTGGTGTAAATCTCATCCAGGGCTTTCTTCACATCCACATGGGGTGGTATGTAGACTGCTGTCAGGATGGTGGAGGTGAACTCTTGTGGTAGGTAGCAGGGATAGCATCTTATTGTAAGGTATTCTAGGTCTGAGGAGCAGTGGCTTGCCAGGGTTGCTATGTACAAGCACCAGGAAATGTTGATCAGGAAGCATACCCCACCACCCTTCGCCTTGCCTGAGGACACCATGCAGTCCATGAGGTGTATGGAGAACCCATCAGCTTGTAGGTCACAGTTGGGAATGACAGGGGGGATCCAAATGCCCGTGAAGCAGAGCACACAACAGTCTCTCAGTTCCCTCTCGTAGGTAAGTCTAGATCTGAGTTCATCCATATTGTTTTCGATATTTTAGACATTTGCTAGGAGTTCGCTGGGGAGGGGAGTCTCGAAACCACATCGTTTCAACCTCACCTTTAGGCCAGCACGCTTTTCCCGTTTCCTTGTATGTTTCCTGCATCCTGACGGTCTGGGGAGTGAGTGGTGTGAGTCTGCTGCTCCTGCAGGTAAGTGAGCCAGCTCAGTCGGTCTGGGCCTCCCCTGGGACATGACACCCGTGAGGTCGGAGTTCGGGCCTGGGCTGGTCTGGTTTCCTCGGGGGCAGGTCACGGTGGTGTAGTATTGGCATGGATCAAAGATTGGCTTGCTAAAAGGAAGTAGGCAGTATGAAGTGTCCCAACCCAAAACGTCAACTTTCCTGCTCTTCTGATGCTGCCTGGCCTGCTGTGTTCCTCCAGCTCCACACTGTGTTATGTTAGTATGAATAAATGGGTCTCTTTCAGGCTGGCAGGATGTCAGGAGTGGTGTGTCACAGGGGTCATGGCTGGCACCTCATCTCTTTACAATTTATAAATGATTTGGGTGAAGGGGTCGAGGGTATAGTAGATAAATTTTCTTTTGATAACAAGATAAGTAGGAATATATGTCATGAAGAGGATAAAAGGAGCCTACAAAAAGATACAGATAGGTTAAGTAAGTGGGCAAAGAAATAGCAAATGGAGTACTATGTGGAAAAATGTGAAATTGTGTATTTTTGCAAAAAGAATAAAAACAAAGCATATTATCTTAATGGTAAGAGATGCAGAGAGATCTGGGTGTCCTAGTGCATGAATCACAGAAGGCTAATATGCAAGTACATCAAGTAATTAGGAAAGCTAACATAATGTTTTTGTTTATTACAAGGGAAATTGAATGCAAGAGTAGGAAGGTTATAATTCAGTTATACAGGGCATTAGTGAAATCACATCTGGAATACTATGTCCATAACTGGTCACCCTTTATGGAAGGATGTTAATGCTTTGGAAGCAGTTCAGAGAAGATTTTCTAGATTAATACCTGGAATTAATGGATAGCCTGATGAGGAAAGGCTAGACAGGAAAGGCTTGTATCTTCTGGAGTTTACAAGAGGTGACTTAAATAAAATATAAAAGATCCTGAGGAAACCTGACTGGGTGGGGTGTTGAAAGCATGTTTCCTCTTCTGGGAGAATCTAGAACGAGGGGACACAGTTTAAAAGTAAGGGATCAGCCAAGTAAGACAGAGACAAGGGAACATTTTGTTTCTGTCACAGGGCTATGAGTCATTGGAATGCTCTTTCTCAAAAGGCAGTGGATTTTTTTTTCCCTTTATTCATTCATGGGATGAGGGCATCACTGACCAGGCAGTATTTATTGCCCATTTCTAATTGCCCAGAGGGCAGTTTAGAGTCAACCACATTGCTATGGGTCTAGAGTCACATGGAGGCCAGACCAGGTAAGGATGGCAGTTTCCTTCCCTAAAGGACATTAGGGAACCAGATGGGTTTTCCCCGACAATCAACAATGGTTTCACGGTCATCATTAGATTCTTCATTCCAGATATTTTTATTGAATTCAAATTCCATCATCTGCCGTGGTGGGATTTGAACCTGGGTCCCCAGAATGTTATCTGGGTCTCTGGATTAACAGTCCAGCGATAATACCAGTAGGCCTCCCCAGCATGCAGCTTCCCCTCCAGGATGCAGAATATTAAACCATTTTGAAAGCATCGGTAGATAGATTCTCGATTACGAAGGGGATGAAAGATTATTGGAGATTTGCAGGAATGTAGAATTGAGGTATAAGTTAGATCAGCCATGATCTTATTGAATGGGAGAGCAAGCTCAAAGGGTTGAGTGGCCTACTCTTGTTCCTTGTTCAAATATTCATATGGTCTTAACACTTACCTCTTGAACAAAGCATTTGTTCACCCGACTTGATGTCTTCCTTTTTAGCTTGCTGTCAAATGTTGTCTTATAGCACTCTTGTAAAAAACCTTGCTATGTTCATTTATGATAATAATGCTATATAAATACAAATTATTTTGTATTGTGGTGAACTGTGTGTAATTTAAATATATTTACATCACCTTTTGAATTTGGATTTCAAAATTGATGCAAGTGGTACTTCTGTGAAAAAAAGGTCAGAGTGTCCTTTCAGAACAGTGACTAATTACAGCAATTGTGTCAGAGCACAGGTGACTGTGTACCTCTGTGGTGTTAATGGAAAGATGTTTACACTGTTATGCTTAGATAGGTAGCATAAACATGTAAAGCCATTATTTTTGTTTTCAGTTCACGAGAATCTAGGTTTGAACAAGTTATTTAATTCAGTTCAGAAGACACCAGTGTTGAGTTTAGAAATATTTAGTTCCTGTCCCAGAAGAAGGGTTCAGGCAACAAGGCACTTCAGCAGTAAAGCTTAGCTTGTGAAAATTCCAGGCGAGAAGAATTTGGTTTGTAATACGCAGGTCGTAAGAACTGAGAAAGTTTAGATTTCTGAACTGTTCATAATAGCAGATATGGAAAATACTCATCAATAGTCCATGCTAAAGAATGGAGATAAGGGTGTAATTTCTCTGGACTTGAGTCTTTATAAGAGCTGGTGTCAGGAAACAGTTTGAAATTCCGTTTGCATTATGTTTTGAGATCATTCTAACCATTAAATATATTTAGAAATCTTTTTAAATTTCTTATATGTAAGAAACTTCTGTTCTGTTGTTAAAGAAATTCTGCATCCTTGTGTGAATGTGTTTCAGCGACTAACTACCACATTAACTAACAAAAAAATGCACATGATCTATCAGAGATAGTTGGAACTGCAGATGCTGGAGAATCCGAGACAACAAGGTGCAGGGCTGGATGAACACAGCAGGCCAAACAGCATCATAGGAGCAGAGAGGCTGACGTTTCGGGCCTAGACCCTTCATCAGAAAAGGGGGAGGGGAAGGGGGTTCTGAAATAAATAGGGAGAGAGTGGGAGGCGGATAGAAGATGGATAGAGGAGAGGATAGGTGGAGAGGAAACAAACAGGTCGAAGAGGCGGGGATGGAGCCAGTAAAGGTGAGTGTAGGTGGGGAGTTCAGAAGGGGATAGGTCAGTCCAGGGAGGACGGACAGGTCAAGGGGGCGGGATGAGGTTGGTCGGTAGGAGATGGAGGTGCGGCTTGAGGTGGGAGGAGGGGATAGGTGGGAGGAAGAACAGGTTAGGGAGGCAGGGACGAGCTGGACTGGTTTTGGGATGCGGTAGGGGGAGGGGAGATTTTGAAACTTGTGAAATCCACATTGATACCATTGGGCTGCAGGGTTCCCAAGCGGAATATGAGTTGCTGTTCCTGCAACCTTCGGGTGGCATCGTTGTGGCACTGCAGGAGGCCCAGGATGGACATGTCGTCTGAGGAATGGGAGGGGGAGTTGAAATGGTTCGCGACTGGGAGGTGCAGTTGTTTATTGCGAACCGAGCGTAGGTGTTCTGCAAAGCGGTCCCCAAGCCTCCACTTGGTTTCCCCGATGTAGAGGAGGCCACAACGGGTACAGTGGATGCCGTATACCACATTGGCAGATGTGCAGGTGAACATCTGCTTGATGTGGAAAGTCTTCTTGGGGCCTGGGATGGGGGTGAGGGAGGAGGTATGGGGGCAGGTGTAGCACTTCCTGCGGTTGCAGGGAAAAGTGCCGGGTGTGGTGGAGCTGGAGGGGAGTGTGGAGCGGACAAGGGAGTCACGGAGAGAGTTGTCCCTCCGGAAAGCAGATAAAGGTGGGGAGGGAAAGATGTCTTTGGTGGTGGGGTCGGATTGCAGATGGCGGAAGTGTCGGAGGATGATGCGTTGGATCCGGAGGTTGGTGGGGTGGTACGTGAGGACGAGGGGGATTCTTTTTTGGTTCTTATTGCGTGGACGGGGTGTGAGGGATGAGGTGCGGGAGATGTGGGAGACACGGTGGAGGGCGTTCTCGACCACCGAGGGGGGGAAGTTACGGTCCTTGAAAAACGAGGACAACTGAGATGTACGGGAGTGGAATGCCTCATCCTGGGAGCAGATGCGGCGGAGGCGAAGGAATTGGGAATAGGGGATAGCATTTTTGCAGGAAGGTGGGTGGGAGGAGGAGTATTCTAGGTAGCTGTGGGAGTCGGTGGGCTTGAAATGAATATCGGTTTCTAGGTGGTTGCCCGATATGGAGACAGAGAGGTCCAGGAAGGGGAGAGAGGTGTTAGAGATGGTCCAGGTAAACTTAAGGTTGGGGTGGAAGGTGTTAGTGAAGTGGATGAACTGTTCGAGCTCCTCGTGGGAGCACGAGGCGGCGCCGATACAGTCATCAATGTAACGGAGGAAGAGGTGGGGTTTAGGGCCGGTGTAGGTACGGAAGAGGGATTGTTCCACGTAACCTACAAAGAGGCAGGCGTAGCTTGGGCCCATGCAGGTACCCATGGCTACCCCCTTTGTCTGTAGGAAGTGGGAGGAATTAAAAGAGAAGTTGTTGAGTGTGAGGACGAGTTCGGCTAAGCGGATGAGGGTATCAGTGGAGGGGGACTGGTCGGGCCTGCGGGACAGGAAGAAGCGGAGGGCCTTAAGGCCATCTGCATGGGGAATGCAGGTGTAGAGGGACTGGATGTCCATGGTAAAGATGAGGTGTTGGGGACCGGGGAATTGGAAGTTCTGGAGGAGGTGGAGGGCGTGGGTGGTGTCACGGACATAGGTAGGGAGTTCCTGGACCAAGGGGGAGAAAATGGAGTCCAGATAGTTGGAGATCAGTTCGGTGGGGCAGGAGCAGGCGGAGACAATGGGTCGACCAGGGCAGTCAGATTTGTGGATTTTGGGAAGGAGATAGAAGCGGGCAGTGCGAGGTTGGGGAACGATGAGGTTGGAGGCTGTGGGTGGGAGGTCACCTGAGGTGATGAGGTTGTGGATGGTTTGGGAGATGATGGTTTGGTGCTCAGGGGTGGGGTCATGATCAAGGGGGCGGTAGGAGGAGGTGTCGGAGAGTTGGCGTCCGGCCTCGGCGATATAAGAGGTCAGTGCGCCATACTACAACTGCACCTCCCTTGTCCGCGGGTTTTATGGTGAGGTTGGGATTGGAGCGGAGGGAGCGGAGGGCTGCACGTTCTGCGGGGTAGAGGTTGGAGTGGGTGAGAGGGGTGGAGAGGCTGAGGCGATTGATGTCTCGACGGCAGTTGGAGATGAAGAGGTCGAGGGAGGGTAGGAGGCCTTGGGGTGGTGTCCAGGAGGATGGGGTGTGTTGGAAGCGGGAGAAGGGGTCAGTAGAGGGAGGGTTAGGTTCACGGTTGAAGAAGTAAGCGTGGAGGCGGAGGCGGCGGAAAAACTGCTCTATGTCCAAGCGTGAGCGGTATTCGTTGATCTGTGGGTGGAGGGGCACAAAGGTGGGCCCTTTACTGAGGACTGACCGTTCATCCTCAGTAAGGGGTAGGTCTGGGGGGATGGTGAAGACTCGGCAGGGCTGGGTGCTGCTGTCTCCTCTGGAGCTGCTGGCTGTGGAGGCTGTGGGCGGAGTTGCGTCGGCGTCGGCTGTGGGCGGAGTTGCGTCGGTGTTAGCTGTGGGCGGAGTTGCGTCGGCGGTGGGCGGAGTTGTGCCGGCATCGGCGGTGGGCGGAGTTGCGCCAGCGGTGGGTGGAGTTGCGTCCGCGTCGGTGATGGGCAGAGCGGCGTCGGAGGTAGGAGGAGCGGGGTAGGCGGCGGAAGTAGCGGTGAGGGTGGTCGCGACTTCAGTGTCGGTGGCAACGGCAGCGATGGTGTTTGCTGTCCCAGAAGTGGGGAACCCGGCGGTGGCGGATGTGACGTCATCTGTGGGTTCTCCGGTAGCGGCCTCATTGGCAATGGCGGCGGACCCATTGTGGGGAAGGTCCTGGGTACGGCTGGGGATTTGGGGGGTGGAGGAAACCCGTTTTGGGTGGTAGGCACCAGTAAGTTTACTGTACTTACGGTTTTTAGTGTCCAATAAAGCTGAGTAGAATTGTGAGTTCAGGTTGTGGATCCTACGAAGAATAAAAAACAGGAGTGGTCCTTTGCAGGTCTGGGAGAGGGAGGCTCTGAGCTGGGGTAGGCTTGATTGTAGTGCCTGGAGATGCCGGTGCATTGCTGCAAGTGTGTGTTTCAGGAGTCGCAGGGAGAAACGCTTCTGAAGGATCTCAATACCATGAGTGTAGATATTGTCACGGTTGGGACCAAATTGGGAAGGCTTGAATGTGGATTGTAGTCCATTGGGGATGATCTGGTTCCGTAGGCAGGTGCTAAGGAAGGTGATGTGGCTGTAGTACCTGGTTTGCTTCAGGACGTGGTCAAGCAGTTTCAGGGCCGAAGAGATTACGAGAGAGTTGCAGTGGGAGATTGCTGTAGTACCTGGTTTGCTTCAGGACGTTGCTGTAGTACCTGGTTTGCTTAATGTCAGCCTCTCTGCTCCTATGATGCTGCTTGGCCTGCCATGATCTATCAGGCCAGGTTTCATTCTGGGATGTAACATGTACCATGAGTTGGAGTCACTATAGTGTTTGTGATACACTTGTCGTAGACAAAGCTTTTTGTCAGGAATGCAATTTTGTGTTCTTGATACATATTGTCTCTCCACTTAATCCCCATGTAAACTGCTGTGCTATGGCTTTGTCTCCTTTATACCCTTTCTCTTGGGATATAATCATTCACACTTGAATACAAATTTCATGCAAGTGTACATGTGGATCAATTTCCATGTCCCAAAAACTTCTGCTTGCTGTGTGCAGCCAGCCTGTTGAGCTGCGTGGTGCTTTTCAGTGCCTGCGCTGAATGCATTTTAAAGGGAATGCTACCTGTGCACAGCCTGCTTATTCCTTGTGCATTCCTTGGAACATTGGGCAGTGCCTGATCACCCACAAGAGGCCATTACAAACGTACCAAAATAATTTACAAGACAAAAGTTCCTGATCTATTCAGCCTGCCTTGTCAAGTAGTGTAGCAATGTCTTATGCACAACAGTGTTCATTCTGGAAGTTAGACAATCAAACATGTCATTACAGTAAATCCTCAGTGAAAGAATCTGCAGTTGATTAGTTGGGAAATTTGTGTCTGCTATTACATTACAATTGAACCTTCAGATGGATCCTACATATGTTTTCTCATACGTTAAATACTACCAGGTGTTTCAAAGCAAAGTGGATAATTTCACACTTTCCCACATTATACTCTACTTTCTTGCCAGATTAATTAATGAGCCTAAATCCCTTTGCATCCTCCTCATAGTTAATGTTCCCACAGTTTTGTATTGTTACCAAATGTAGCT
The DNA here is from genome assembly GCF_021869965.1 of Rhincodon typus. NCBI lineage: Eukaryota > Metazoa > Chordata > Chondrichthyes > Orectolobiformes > Rhincodontidae > Rhincodon > Rhincodon typus. The sequence continues at coordinate 41,747,383 of NC_063335.1, forward strand.
GCATTACACTCACTCGCCTCATCTGAGGCATTGATATAGGTTTTTAAACAGCAGAGGCTCAAAGTGAGATATATGTATACATATATAGAATCTTCATAGTGAGGAAACAGGCCATTTGACCCAACAAGTCCATACCAACCCTCTGAAGAGCATCCCCCCACCCTGTCCAATTAACCCTGCATTTCCCAAGGCTAACCCACCTAACCTGGGCATCCCTGAACACTATGGATAATTTAGCACAGCCAATCCACCTAACTTGCACATCTTTGGACTGTGGGAGGAAACCAGAGCACCTAATGGAAACTCACACAGACACAGAGAGAATGTACAAACTCCACACAGTTCCATGGGGCAGGAATTGAACCTGGATCCTTGGTGCTGTGAGGCAGCAGTGCTGACCACTGAGCTATTGTGCGGTCCCCAAAGATCTTTGCAAAAGATCAAACCATCTACAGAATGAACTTTTTTTTAAACTTTGTTTTCTGGCTGTTAACTAATCCATATTAATATATTATCCCCATCCCCAAGCCCTAACCTTGGGTGACACCTTTTCAAAAGCCTTCTGAAAATTCAAATATACTATACCCACTGGTACCTTTCAACGACTGTGTTTTTTCTCTCCATGTCTTTATCCTCCATTGCTTGAAGCTTGCTTTTCCTTTTATTGTTTTAACGTTTGTTTCCCGTCTTTCACTTCCTTGGAATCAGGTGGTTAGCAGGGCAATTTCAGAGGGCAGTTACTTGTGGGCTGAGTAAGACTGGCATATTTCCTTCCATTAGTGGAGTTCCACCAGCTACCATGGTGTGATTTGAACCCAAGGCATTATCCTAGGCCTGTGGAATCCTAGCGTTACTACTATGCCACCATCTTTCCTGATATTACAATGGGATACTGGAAGAGTCAGAACCCGAGAACCATCTATACTAAGAGAGATGTAATTTGTGTGGTCAGCCCTGTTAAACTCAGTAGCCCTACACATCTGAGCTAACCAACTCTACACCATGCTTATTATGCCCACGAAACAATCACTTTGACACACAATTTCCCTTTCAAAAATACATGTTGACTCTCCCTAATCATATTGTGATTCCCGATGCCCATCTATGATAATAGATCTAAAAGCTTTCCTACTACTTTGTCAAGTTAACTCGCATTATCTCCCTGTCTTTTCTCCTTCTCTTTTCTTATATAGCAAGGTTATATTCACTACCTTCCATTCTGCAGCGGATTGGTCGAGATCTAAGGAAATCAGAAGGTCAACATTTGCTTCCACTATCACTGAGTCACCTCTTTTTGAGGGCTTGGCAGGAAGAACTGTTTAAACAAATACACTCACAAATACAATATCTTAAAAACTGCAAAACTGCTGCTTAAATGTAAATGTTGATGAAAAACAAGGCAGAGACGTCAATAACATTTTTAAGGCTTATAAAATTGGTAATTAAATTCCTTTTGCCATTGATCAGCCCATGTGATTAGCCTGTCTATGTTATCTTGTAGTGTAAGGCTATCCACCTCACTACTTGCCACCTCAACTTTTGTATTGTTTGCGAACTTAATGATCACTCATCTTACATTCCAATATAAATTATTTATATAATCCACAAACAGCAAGGGCCCCAACACTGATCCATGTGGGATCTCACTGGACACAGATTTCCAGTCAGAAAAACACTCCCTAACACATACCACTCCACCAACCTACACATCCAGTGTGTCATTCTCCGCCACTTCCGCCACCTACAATCTGACCCCACGACCAAAGAGATATTTCCCTTCTCACCCCTATCTGCCTTTCATAGGGACTGCTCACTCTGTGACTCCTTCGTCCGCTCCACACTCCCCACTAACCCCACCACCCCCGGCACCTTTCCCTGCAACTATACCTCTCCCCTCACCTCCATTCAAGGCCCAAAGCAAACCTGGTCACCTGTACATCGTCCAACTTGGTTTACCGTATCTGTTGCTCCCGATGTGGCCTCCTCTACATTGGTGAGACCAAGCGGAGACTCGGGGACCGTTTCACGGAGCATCCTTGCTCTGTACACGACAAACTTCCAGTCACCAACCATTTTAATTCTCCTCTCCCACTCCCTGGGTGACATGTCCATCCTGGGCATCCTCCAGTGCCACAATGACATCACCCGGAAACTGGAGGAGCAACACCTCATATTCTGCCTCAGAAGTCTACAACTTGATGACCTAAACATGGAATTCACCAGTTTTAAAATCTCCCCACCCCAACCTCATCCCATGTCCAACCCTCCCTCTCATCCCCGCCTCCTTGACCCGATATACCTGTCCATCTTCTGTCCCACCTATCCGCCCCACCCATTCCACTGACCAATCCCCACCACTCCCTACCTGCGTCCACTTATCACCATCTCACCTACCTTCCCCAGTCCCACCCCTCCTCTCTATTTATCTCCCCGCTCCCTTCCCTGTCCCCATTTCTGAAGAAGGGTCCCGACCCGTAACGTCAACTTTCCTGCTCCTCTGATGCTGCCTGGCCTGATGTGTTCCTCCAGCTCCACACTGTGTTGTCTCTGACTTCATCATCTGCAGTTCTTGCTAACTCCCTGACCATCACCCTCTGCTTCCTGCCACTCAGCCAAAAGTGGAACCAATTTGCCAAATTTCCTTGGAACCCATGAGCTCTCACCTTTGCCATCAGACCCCCATTTGGGACCTTGTCAAAAGCCTTGCTGAAGTCAAAGTAGACTGAACCAAAAGCATTTCCCTTATCTACATCTCTGTCACCTCTTCAAAAAATTCAATGTGGTCAGATGTGACCTCCCCTTAACAAGCCATGCTGAATGTTCTCGATTAATCCCTGCCTCTTCAAATGCAGATTAGTTCTGTCTCTTAGAATTGCTTCCAATAGTTTCTGAAGTTAGACTGACTGGCCTGTAGCTTCCTGGTTGATCCCCTCCCCCACACCCTTAGACCCTGCATTCTGTGGGTTGCACCTGGCACATCCAGCCCATTTTCAACTATTCACACTTCTTGTTAGCACTCTGCCTATAGCATTTATCTCTCTCTGTCTCTCTCTCTCAGCTTATCATTAGCTACTCTTCATTTGCCTATCCCTTTTTTCTTGCTGTATCCATCTCTCTGGGCTCTATCCCCATGTACTGTATTGATTCCCTTCCACCCAATCCCATCATCTGCATAAATACCACCATTTCCCAGTAGCTTTCAGTTCTAACGAAGTGTCAGTGGACTTGAAACATTAACTTTGTTTTCTTCTCTACAGATGTTGCCAGATCCGTAGTATTTCACCAACGCTTTCTGTTTTCATGTCAACGATGAACAAGGATCAGTGGCAGTGAACTACCTCACACAAACTTCAATCAGGACCATTCAGTAGTGAAGGTGACGGATATCACAAGGTCATCTGGGAAAATACCTCACTTTCCCTCAAGAACAATGTGAATACATGTTAAAAGAGTACAAAACAGACCATTTTAACTGCCATCAGAATGAATTTAATCGATTAAAATCTGGAGCACATGAGTCCTTATTGAGCTGCATGCACTTCTGGGGCCAAAGGTTGCAGAGCCCTGCCCAAGGATGTGTGCATCAAGCCCAGGGAATTTGTTGAAATCAATTTCTCCAGTAGGTTTTCTTCCCTAATGTTAATTATTTTCACTTCCTTGCTTTTACACTTCTGTGTTGGAGTCACGTGGAGTCTGCTGATGAACTCCTCTACTTGATCCACCATCTATAATAAGTTGCCTATTAAAATGCATACCCAAAACCTGAATGTGTAAATTTTGACTTTGTGGGACAATTTAAACAGGAATGTGGAATGGAAGCCTGTTTTAACACCTTTGTCACTTACAATTTTCATTGGATTTCTGACTACTACAGCTAGCGATATCCTCTGACATGTCACCATTAGTTATTCCTGCTTAGAACTCTAGAATTAGGGGGCATAGTCTGAGATTCAGGGCCAGGCCATTCAGGAGAGATGTTAGGAAGCACTTCCACATGTAAAGTGTGGTAGATGTTTGGAACTCTCTTCCACAAAGTGGAAGCTGGATTGTCGCTCATTTTCACAATTGCTTAGTGTCCTTTTTCAACATGGCTAAAAGGTCTGAGATGGGATAACAATTCCTCACTGTATCAACAACAACTTATATGTGGCCAGCACCTAATTCAGCTTGAAGTAGGCTGAGAACTATAGCAATCCTCAAATTGGCTTACCTAGTTTCTGTGATGTGATTTGACTGATTTTATTTATTTATCGTCATGTGCATCTTGTTGTAAAATACAGCAAAAAGTGTTGCACAGATCTTTTACAAAGTTTGTGTAAATTCATTTTCAGTTAAAACTCAACATTTAGGCATAATTCAGTCTCTAAATACATTCTGTGGGGAAGCTGAATGATCAAGTCACTGAATATTTTTATGAAAGAAATGGATAGATGTCTAAATGCTAAAGGTATCAATGGGTATTTGGGGAAAGAGTGAGGGCACAGTGTGAAGTTAGATGATTGATCCCAACCATATTTTGTGGCAGGGAGGCCTTAGTGGATTGAATGGCCCATTCCTGCATCTATTTTCTATGTATCAATGTGCATTCTGATAGCAGATATTTCTATTTTAGCATATTATGGTGTGAAACATGATGATTTTCCGAGAACTAAAAGCAAAGATACCTTGTGATTTTAAAAAAATCTTGGTTTCAGAACAAATAGAACAGATACTAAAGAAAAAAATAGACATTGTTAATTGTTTATCTATGGACATAATTGCCTGTCAACTTTTACCCTCTTAACTGATACCAGTTGTTGAATGTTTTGTTCATCAGTACAATGCTGCCTGTGTGAAGACAGTGGAAAATTGAAATGGAAGTGTTAGGTATGCATTTAACTTATACTTGATACTATTGTGTTGAATCTATGAAAGCCTTTTGAAGGAATATGAACCTGTAATTCTTCTGTGTGGTATTAATACACAAATGCTCAATGCATTAAGTGTTATTAAGTTAATATTGTGCAGTCTCAGTTTCTAAACTCAACATCCTACTGTTTGACACTGTTAACAAAGTATAAACGAGATACTTAAAAAGAACACAAGTTAAAAGACTTTTAGTAGAAGAAGCATTCTGCTTTCTATCTTTTATCATCACCTCAAAGTACTAGAAGACAGTGATCTTTGATGAACAACCAATGGAAAAAAGAACAATTTCAGTGTTATCACTGAAAACATTGGCTCTTTTTACATTAAATGTTTAAGTTATACTGTAGACTGAGATTCTACTTGTGTTTCTATGGGGTTAAAACAATTGTTTTTCTCCTACCAGAGAATAAATTGGGTACTGCACTTGGTACATGTCTGGCTTGACCTTAGCTGAAGCCAGATGGCTTTCTGGGCTCAGCTACCTAACATTCATTGGGTAAACATGAGGCAAGATTAATTGCCTTCGAGTTGGCACTCGCTCAAAATCGGGAGGGTGGAGGGAAGTTATGTGCTATGAAACTTTAAAGGTGTTTAGCAGCATCAATTCACAGTGACATTTAGGCCTGGTTTCTGCTATCAGAGTTCACAGCCTGTGGCTTGTCAGGTGCAATGCTGCTGTGTATTTCCCAGAGCTTGAAGGGAGGTCCTGGATACTCTTCTACAGTTTTTGTGATCAGAAGGATATCCACAAAAGCTCTTTGCATTGGATGCTTTTCTGGCTAACCAGGTGGGAAAGAGACATAAGAGATATCACGAAATCAGTTCTGTTCACTTGTAGGCTGTCAGAATGTTCCAGTCAGTTTCTGGCCTGTTACCCGTCAATAAATGGGCATTGTGCAAACATGGTCATGTAACACTGGTTGCCACCTCACAATGTTCCAAAGCTTTTTTTTTTAAACAGTGAGTGAGGTACTCTTGACATGGAAAGTAGGAAAGGCAGCTTTCAATTTGCACACAGTAAGGTCTCATAAATAGGAATGAGATTGTAACCAGATCATCTGTTTTACTGATGCTGATAGGGAGGTAAATGTTGGCTGGGACACTGGGGAAAACTGCCATGCGCTGCTTTGAAAGAGTGCCATAGAATCTTTTACATCTACTTGACAAGGCCTTGCATAACATACAGCATTTCAGATTTTGAGCTCTAGTCTTTGGACTGGGTCTATGCACCCATAACATTCTGAGTTAGAGGTAAGAATCCTATCACTTAACCATGGCTGACACCAGTCCTATTTCCTTTCCATAATGCACTGGGAATAGCTGGATTCAAAATAATGGGTGGATGTGTGACCCACATTCTTTATTTTTCTCAGAGAGTGAACCTGCCTTAGGAATAAGGCTTGAAAAAGTTGCAACAGAAAAGTTTGATTTTTAGCAACAGTCAGCCAAAACAAAGTTATTTGATTACAAAGATAGTAGGAACTGCAGATGCTGGAGAATCTGAGATAACAAGGTGTAGAGCTGGATGAACACAGCAGGCCAAGCAGCATCAGAGGAGCAGGAAGGCTGACGTTTTGGGCCTAGACCCTTTTTT
>NC_063335.1:41754284-41782193 GCF_021869965.1 Rhincodon typus
CTGATGCTGCTTGGCCTGCTGTGTTCATCCAGCTCTACACATTGTTATATTTGATTACAAATTTGTTCCTATCTTTATTTCGTACTTTCTGATTGTTTGTTTCCCATCATGTGGCCTATTCCTGTTCCTAATTTTGTATATTTGTATGCTGAATCACCTTTTTCCTTTTCTCACTTTATTCCTCTCACACACTTTCGCTTGGTGATCAGTCTATAATCTGTGTTTAGTCTCTTTTTATCTGCCTCTACATCACTTTCTGCATAGTTTCCAATACCTCTACATGTCTATCACCACGACTTTTCACTTTGTATCTTTTTGTCTCCATTTATCATTCTTTCTGTAACCTCCCAGTATAGATTATTCCCTCATTTCCCTGTATACGCCACATAAGTCTCCCATCCTACAGGAAAGTGAATTGTCAGTCCAGAGCTAAAGTGGTGGGACACTGAGGCAAGCAATGTTTAGATGGTCAAAGATTTGAGCAAACAAAGAAAAATGTTTGGGTAGGGTGGAAGCGAGCAACCAGTGAAATAACTCCCAGATGATAGCAAGCAGAGAGGGAGAAATGGGCAAGCCAATTTCTACATCATATTAGTCAGGATGGACCTTGAATGCAGAGAGTGGTAGAAGGAGATTTGAAAGTTTTGGAGAAGGGACGTAGTTGTTTGGGGTTGGTTGATTGGCAAGACAACCACAGCAACATGTAGTGCATGACAGCATAACTCAAAAGTTAGAGAACTGGTTATGGTGATTTTATGCTGCAATTATTTCTTGAAAAATATAATTTCTTTGCGACTGACATCACTTGCATGACTCTTGGCTGCATTGTTTTGGATCCTAAATGGTTTTAGGATCACTGATCTTTTATTCATGGATTCAACAAGAAATATTCTACAGCCAATACCATCATTTAATATTATGATTCCAGGGTTTCTATGCTCCACGTTCTCTCCCACATGTGACTCATTCTTATGTAACAAAGAAATTCCTGACAATAAATCCTAAATTTATATTTTTCTTGTTTGAACCTTTGTCCCTTTATCCCAGTGTCAAGACTTTGCTTGTAATAATGTTCTCTTACATTATTAACTATTTCATACCTGCAAGAATCACCTCTCAATTGCTTCTTTTTAGGAGTGAAAATCTAGAATTTCTTGCTGTTTTCCTTATCTTAATTGTCTAAGTCTAGAAATTGTTATGTGGCTTTTTAAAAATTCATTCCAGGGTTATGGGTTTTGCTGGCTAGGCCAGTATTTATTTCCCATCCTTTCTTTTCTGACCTGCTCTAAATATGTTGATGTTTCCCTCATGTCTTACTTATCAAAACTAGACATAGTATTCAAGTGACTTGAGAGATAAAATCTGAATTTATATTCCTACAACTTATAAACATATATTGATACATATTCAGCATTTCAACCCATTTCATTATTAATTAGTGTAAAGTACAAACTGAGAGCTAGCTTTGACTGAGTTGGTATCATTCTTCCTTCTGAGTCAGATGTTTGTGGGCTCAAGTCCTACACTAGAGACTTAACTCAGAAATTTTGATTGACACCTCAGTGGAGTGCTGAGGGAATTCTGCACTGTCTGAAGTGTTATCTTTCAGATATATTAATTTGTGGGCCTGCCCTCTCATGTGGTTGCAAAAGATCCCAAAGCACTATTTTCAGGAGTAGGAGGGGAGTTAACCCAATGTCCTGGCCAATATTTATCAATCAGTCAACATTACAAGAACAGATTATATGGATGTTATCACATTGCTATTTGTGGGACCTTTGTGCACAAATTAGCTGCCATGTTTCTTATATTACAAAAGGGACCACACTTCATAAATTTTAAAGTTTTTTGCGATGTCAGGTGGTTGTGAAAGCATGACATAATGCATTTTTTCCTCTCTTTGCTACTTTTATAGAGTAGGAAACGTGCAGGTTTTATTTATACATAAAAGAAGTGTAGCTTAGTTGTTTTTGAATGTAAAAAGCGATGTTTGCTGCAGGTAAATCGGGGAAAGTTTAAGGGCATGCTACAGTTTCTGTAATGCCCAATGTCACCTAACATGTTCTCATTGTTCAATGTGGGAACATCATGTTATGGAAAGCTTTCAAATAGTTGAAAGTGTTCACTTTTATTCAGTAACAGCATAAACAAAGATAAATCAAAGAAACAAAAGCTTCATTTACTTCTGGGAACTGACATGTTCCTTGTCTTTCAAGCAACAGCAAATCTACATCAGTGAGTGATCATGGCACCTAGCTCCCATCTATTGCAACTGGATGTCAATTAAGTCCTTTCTGGATTGTTGTGGCTATCACTGCACTGCTCCATCATATTGGAGGTGATGTTCTTCCTGCTAAATGTCCTTATCTTCCTCCTGAGAAGACTTTTGCTGTATTCCAAGCTGTTCAGCATCCATCATCTGCCCAGTGATCTGCCATTGTTGCAGTGGGTAGCCCTAGTCTCCCAGTAACCACTCTTTTATGCATCCTGGCCATGAAATGAAGCAGGATCCTGGAACTTCTTCAGGTTATAGTCATCACCATGGCAGCTCCCAGGGTACCTGGCACAGAATTCTAAGATGTAATACTGATGATCACAGATAACTTGCACATTGATGGAATGGAAGCCGTTTCTGTTAATGAAGCCACCTGCATTATGATATGGTGCTCTTAATAAAATGTGTATACAGTCCACAGCACCCTGAATCTGGAGGAAGGCAGCTATATTTGTAAAGTCTTCTGCCAGGGCTGCTGTACTGACCTTGGCATGGGGAAATAAGGTGTAACGGTGCAATCTGGCGCAAACTGCATAGGTAACAGCCTTGATACATTTGTGGATAAGGGGTTGCTAGATCATACACAGTTAACCAGTAAATCTTTGGAAGCAGCCATTGAATAAATATTGAGTGCAGCAGTTGCTGTGATGGACACTGGGATAGGATGGTTGCAGGTTTGCTCTCACAGTCGGCAGAGTTTCATGACAGTGTTCTAGGATGTCCACAGTCTGTGGCAACAAACTGTCTTACTCATCTGGAGGAAATGGCATTGAGAACAGCAGACTCTGGGCCTCCTGTACCTCCTGCAACATCCTGAGGGAACCTTCGGCTGTGAGTTCTTCATGTGGAGGTTGCTTGGCAACTGCTGAAGGTTGCTGCTAGTCCTTGCTTTGCTGGACCATTGGTCACGGTTTCAATGAAACCATATGGGAAATATAGAAATACAACGGCTCTTTAGTCATGTGAGCAGTCAGCATTCACACCACAGATTCATGGTGGTTTAACATAGTCTTCCGTACAGCGAGACATGGAGGACTCTGACAAGGAGGATCATGGAATGTCTCGACATGGACCTTTGATCTGGGGAACTTATTTTGATAAATGCAGTACAAAGCATGTCACACAAATAGAATAGGAGCTTGTAAGTGCAGTATGATTGCTAATACCTTGTCCCCAGACCCCCACATCACCCAGAAAGGCAGCATTGCATATAAGAGCATGTGGTGAATACTTACAGTTCAATGTTAGGGGAAATTACTCCATGCCCTCCTGCAGCCTTTCAGACATTGGACTATCTGGGTGAATTGTTGTCCACAGGTTAGACATTTTTAAAAGGGTTGTTAATATTGATGATTCCCCCCCACCTCCTGCATTTCCTGCAATAACCCATGTCCTCTAATGCACTATCTCCTCTGGCCTGTGTTGTCTCCCTTTATAGTTATTATCTCCTCAGCATCCCATTATGCAGCCTACAATCGCCAGATTTGAATTAGCCCCTGCCCTGACTGATCCCTGTGCATCTCCCAGCTGACATACTCCAAATTCCTGGACTGGTTACGCTTGATCTGTCAGATTGACTGTGGCCCATTCCTTGGACTATAGAGGAATGGACCTTCTGACCCTGAACACCCCAATTATTCAACTGACTGTGCCCAAGTTCCTGCATTGATATCAATGTAGCCCACTCCCCTTGACTGATCACTGCTGACAACCATGATGAGCTGCCTGGCTTTGTGTCAGCACTTAATAGCAATGCAAACAGAATTATTATTATATTTTCAGTTATGAATGAGGCGAGCAAAGTGCAAAAAGGCAAGGCAAGGTAGAGATGTTACGAACATCTGTGTAGGCTCAAAGTAAGTGAGTGCTATGAGAGCGAGAGAGAGTTCCTGAGATTCTCACTGGTTGAATTCATGTGCTGGCTGCCTGGCCCTGTGTAGTACGTCCTGGCAGCAGCATTCTAATGAAAAGCGGAGCAAAGCGCAGCATTGAAATGGAGAACTGTAGTGTAAGTGGATTGGAGATGTGCCATGAGGAAGCACATGGGCTGGTATGTATCTGGTGCCAACATCTGTGGAAGGGAAGTGCAAGTGGTCACCGCTATTGGAGTATGCTCTCACATGTTGGTGACTGTTGTCCAATTTGGAGGCCTGGAGGAGCAACACATGAGCTGCAGTTACCAGATACCTGCTCTGAATTCACGTTGGGTCTTCTTGCTGTCGAACTCCTCTCTGGCACATGGAAAATAAATGTCACTAAAGTGGGATTAAGTACTAATGGCATACAAATGCATGCAAATAGGCCTCTCACCTCTCACTAGCAAGATTCTTATCTCACTGTTGTAAACCTGATTGTTGAATTAGATATTTTCTTTGTGATTGAGAACCACATTTCCATATCTTGCCATATTTTCCCAACTGATTCAGCCATATTGCCAATTCTGGGACTGGGAGGATTCCACCCTTTGTCTCATTAACCTTGTTGCCAAGTCTTCTAAACCTTCAGCATCAATTATTTGTGTTTTGTTTTAATCTTCTTCATAAAAACAATATAATTGGGTTCCTAGGGTATAGCAGTGTGGGGGCTGATGACATTTGGTGCTGTCCTGGCTGCTTCTCTGCTTTTGCACTTTGAGACTACTGGCTTCATAATACTTGTAAAGGGAACAGATGGGATATTATTAATAACTAAGCTCATATCTATTTCTGGACTGTGTCCTTATGTGAATTATGAAATACTTGTATGCGTATATAGAAATGGGGATGCAACACATAATGAGATTCAATGACTTGCATTTGTATAGTACATTTCATGACTTCAGGATATGTCAAAGCACTTTCCAATGTACTTTTGAAGTTTAGTCACTGTTCAATACAGGAAATATTTACAAGCTCCCACAAATCACAATGAGAAAATGGCCAATCATCTATTTTGGTGAAATTGATTGTGGGATGAACATTGAACAGGGCATCTGGGAAAACCCTCATGATCTTCTTCAAAATAGTGCCATAGGATCTTTTAGGTGTGCCCAAGAAGGCTTTGGTTTTAATATTTCATCCAAAAGATGGCAAGTTTGAGAGTGCTGCACTCCACCAGTGCTGCGCTTGATCACTATTTCCAGCATCTGAGAATCAGGAACTTTCAAAGACTACTTCCTAATGAATTCAACAGTTCTTTCTTTTCGTGATATTCATGTCTGCCTTATAAGAATCCATGACTTGTTCCATATCCTTCTAGATGTGTAGTGATATTGGCAACTAATTCAAATTGTATTACTTGCCTTATGTTCTTAGCATCATTCATTGTGAACCTGACAATTTTCAGGTATGTATATTCATGTATTACTACACCCATTTCTAAATTTATTATTCTAAACACACATGCTTTATTTCTACATGAAAAATTGTATCTGCAAATTAATCTGTGTCAGCATTGCTTTTTATCATTGACATATTTAACTTCTACTTTTAAACCTCACCCATGTATGTCCTTCATCACCATATTAACAGAGGATAATGTTCTTGCCATTCTTTGTCATTTGTTTTCAAGTCATAACATGCCTTACTGACCTCTTCCTATCCTTGCAACGGTTGCCCTTCAGGTAACACAGTTGATGATAGATGGTTCTTTGAATCCTATCCAGGTTTGTTACCCCTTTCTTCTTGGATGAAAAAGTTTACCGTGTTTTTTCTAATAAGTTGTCAATCAAAGCCCCCTGTTTTAATTCATCGAGATTCCACCTTTGTGAAGTTTTGGCTATGTCACAGCTAAAAGAAACATTGATAACAAGCAGCATCACTGCTTGAGAAGTGCGAATGGGATAGAATAGATGTGATGTGATTGTAAGATGTATTTTCTGATTTATATTCAATTAGAAGAACTCATTCTTTAGGATTTGTTAAATTCTGCAATATGTTATGGAATTAAGGGGAGATGGTGGTGAAGTGGTAATGTCAGTACACTAGTATGCTGGAAGCATGAGCAAGTCCCTTGGGGAGGTGGGTTCAAATCTCAACAAGGCAGCTTGTGGAATTTGAATTAAATCAGTTAATTTGGACGATAAAGCTAGCCCCTACAATGGTGACCATGAAAATATAACTCACAGTGTAAAAACCCATCTAGTTCATGAACGCCCTTTAAGGAAGGAAATCTTTCATCCTTATATGGTCAGTGGTTGACACCATTACATTCAGAATTGTCTCAGAAAGTTGTTGTCCAAGGATTTGAGGACTCTGGAGAAACCTCAAGATTATGTCAAGGAACTGCTTCCTATGGGGTATAAATAATATGGCTGTGGGAGGAGTTAGTTAGATTTGAATTCAGGTGAAGCGTTCAGGACATGTTGGTATCAATAACCTCTGAACCTGGTATCTCTCAGATTACAACGTCCAGTTGTATATTGTGTTAACAAACAATAAACAGAGTTCTACAGAAGCCTAAGCTTGAAGACAGTTACTGATTTTGCCTTCATCTTGAAAAGCCTGTCTTGAACCCTATGATGTGGCTCACAAGTCAAACCACAAAAGACAAACCACTTAGCTTAAGGCCAATTAGAGATGGACAAGAAATGCTGACCTTGCTAGTGACACCCGCATCCTGTTGAAGGAATAAAGAAAAACTATCCTTCATTTGCGACATGGATCAATGGACTCCAAGTACACAAGTTTTGTAAATAGCATAATAAGAGTCCAGAAGAAGAAATGGAGAAGACTATTTTTCTAGAATCAGAACGCTCATAGATTCATAGACTTATAGAGTCATACAGTGCAAAATTAGACTCTTTGGTCCAACCAGTCCATGCTGAACATAATCCCAAATAAGCTAGTCTCACCTGCCTGCTCTGAGTCCATATCCCCCCAAACCATTCCTATTCATGTACCTATCCAAATGTCTTTTAAACATTCTAATTATACCCACATTCACCACTTTCTCAGGAAGTTCGTTCCACACGTGATCCATCCTCTGTGTAAAGAATTTGCCTCATGTCTTTTTTAAATCTCTCTCCTCTCACCTTAAAAATGTGCCCTTGGCCTTGAAAACCCCCATCCTAGGGAAAAGACAATTACCATTAACTCTATCTATACCTCTCATTATTTTATAAACTACAATCAGGTCACCTCTCAACCTCCTACACTCCAGTAAAAAAAGTCCCAGCCTATCCTGCCTTTCTTTATAACCCATACTTTCCATACCTGGCAACATCCTGGTAAATCTCTTTTGAGCCCTCTCCAGCTTAACTGGGTGACCAGGACACAAGATGCCTCACCAACGTCCTGTACAACCTCAACATGACTTCCCAACTCCTATACACAAAGGACTGAGCAATGAAGGCAAGTGTGTCAAACTCCTTTTTAACCATCCTGTCTATATGTTAGACAAACTTCAAAGAATTATGTACCTGCACCCCAGGTCTCTCTGTTTTACAACATTACCCAAGGCCTTATCATTAATTGTATAAGTTCTACCCTTGTTTGTTGTACCAAAATGGAATACCTCGCATTTAGCCAGATTGAACACCATCTGCCATTTTTCAGCCTGTTGACCCATTTGATCAAGATCCCTTTGTAATCTTAGCAGACCTGGTTCACTGTCTATACCACCAACTTTAGTGTGATCCATCAACATACTAGTCATGCGTTCTATATTCTAATCCAAATCATTTATATAAATAACAAACAAAAGAGGACCCAGAACCAATCCCTGCGGAACAATGTTGGTGACAGGCCTCCAGTCTGAAAAGCAACCCTCCACCACCAGTCTCTGTCTCTGCCGTTAAGCCAATTTTGTATCCAATTGACAAAGTCCCCCTGAATCCCATGTGACCTAACTTTACTAATTAGTCCACCATGCAGAATCTTGTCGAAGGCTTTACTAAAATCCAAATAAAGAACGTCCACTGCTCTGCCATCATCAACTGTTTTGGTAACTTCCTCAAAAAACTCAATCAAGTTTGTGAGGCATGACTGTCCTCCCACAAAACCAAGCTGACTATCTCTAATCATTTTTTGCCTCTCTAAATGTCCTTAAATCCTATCTTTTATAATCACCTCCAAAATTTACCCACAACCGAAGTCAGACTCACAGGTCAATAGTTCCCTGGTTTCTCCTTACAACCTTTCTTAACAAAGGTACAACATTAGCCACCCTCCAGTCGTCAGGCACCTCACCCGTAGTTATAGATGATGCAAATATTTCTGCAAGGGGTCTCATAATTCCCTCCCGTACTTCCCACAACGTTCTGTGATACAATAAATCTGGTCCCAGAGATTTATCCACCTTTACATTCTCTAAGACCTCCCAAACCGCCTCTTCTAAAATGTGAACTGTTTTTAAAACTTCAAAGTTTATCTCTCTGATTCTCTGGACTGCATTTCTTTCTCCACCGTAAAAACTGACATGAAATATTAATTTAGTGTCTCTCCCATCCCCTGGGCTTCAACACAAAAATAACTTTGTCGATCTCTAAGAAGCCCTACCCTCTCTCTAGTTATTCTCTTGCTCTTAATGTACTTGAGAATCTCTTTGGATTATCCTTAACCTTTTCTGCTAATGCTACCTCATACCTGTTCTTTGCCTTCCTCATTTCTTCCCTAAGGATGCTCCTACACTCTTTATATTGATTAAGAGATTCAATTGAACCAAGTTGTCTGTGTCTAAAATAAAATTCTCTTTTATTCTTGACTAGAACTTCAATATCTTTATTTATCCATTGTACCTTAATCTTACCAGCTTTACCCTTCACTCTAACAGAAATGCAATGCCTCTGAACTCTCATCATCACACTTTTGAATGCCTCCCACTTGTCAGATGTCCTTTTACCTGAGAACAGTCTCCTCTGATCAACTTTTGAAAGTTCTTGTCTCATACCATTAAAATTTGCCTTCCTCCAAATAAAAATTTTAACCTTTATGGAAGGCTTATCCTTCCGTAAGCGAAACTAACAGAATTATGATCGCTGGAGCCAAAGTGTTGGCCCACTTATACTTCAGTAACCTGCCCTGCCTTATTGCCCAAAAGAAGGTCTAGTTTTGTTCCTTTTCTAATATGCATCCACATATTGATAAAGAAAATTTTCTTGAACACATTTGACAAATGCTTCACCATCTTTAAAACTATGGCAGTCCCAGTCAATGTTTGGAAAATTAAAATCCCCCATTATTACAACCTTATTATGCTTACACATATCTGAGATCTCCCTACATATTTGTTGCTCAATTTCCCTCTTACTATTGGGGGGCCTATAGTACAATCCCATCAAGGTGATTTGTCCTTTCTTATTTCTAATTTCTACCCATATATTTTCACTGGACAATTTTTCAGAAATATCTTCCCCAGGTACAACAGAAATATAATTCCTTAATCAAAAACTCCAACCCCCTCCTTTCTTGCCTTCTTACCTGTCCCTCCTATAGCATTTAAATTCTGGAACATTGAGCTGCCAATCCTGTCCATCTCTCAGCCAAGTTTCTGAAATAGTTATGATGTCCGAATCCCATGTTCTTAAACAAGCCCTGAGTTCATCAGCCTTACCCGTAAGACCCCTTGCATTGAAATAAATGCAATTTAGTTCTTCAGAGTTACTACTTACTCTGACTCTCTCTTGTCTTTCTTTTCTAATTGATGTGCTCTCTTCACATTCAGAACAATCACCATCAATCTTTCTATTTATGATGCTACTTAGAATTCCTCCACTCCCTTTCTCTATCAATATAAAGTCTCCCTTAATGGAATGAGCAAATCTCCCTGCTAGGATATCAGTCCTTTTCCAGTTCAGGTTAGACTCATCTTCTTTTGAACAGGTCTTATCTATCGCAAAAGACACTCTAATTGTCTAAAAACCTCAATCTTACAGCATGTAATTTCTTTTTAATTGTCCCATTGTTCTTGCCTCTGTTGCATGACTTGGCAGATTGTGTCAAATATTTTCTAGATCTTTTGAGTACACAAGGGTTTCTTAGGGTCTGATTTATAACTATGAGCTGAATCTTGATGCTGCCTATGAGGGGAAATGTGGGTTTCGAATGGTTAGCTGAGGCTGGAGGAACAACAGAGGGCCCTGCAACCCTGATACTTTAGCAGCCTGCAGTCAGACATGAGGATTTGATTTGATTTATTTATTGTCATGCATATCTTCGTACAACAAATAGTGAAAAATGTTGTATAATGTCACCACTCTCCAATGCCGTCCTAAAATACAGAAAAATAAACCAAAACATAGAACATAAAGGCAGAAAAATGAAGAAATAAAGAAAGTGTTCACCTTTACAGCCCTTCTTGATAAGTGCTGCATGATGGGCCATGGGCCTGGTGGCCGGGTAGAAGTGTCCTTCACTGTGCTGCCACTACCAGAACGAAAATCACCACCCTTCAGTGCCATCTCTCCTCAACCGATGTAACTAACATTGGAGCTGCCAATGTGGCTCCAAGCAAGAGAAGGAAGAGCCATCTGAAGATGTCGTAACAACTTGTAAGTATTGGCTGTGGGTGTGGGTTTCAAATTAGGCTGGAGGGCTGGCATCTTGGTCCACCTCATAGGTCAGCAGGACTCCAGCTATCTCAAAGTGCCTGCTGGCGAGCTGGAAAATTTCAGTTAATTTCAGAACATTGGCCTTAATGGGCTTTATATTGGCCTGCATTGTCTCTTTAGTCACTTGTGAGTCAGCAGTGCTAGGCTGTCTAAAAATGTCCCCGTGATGGGATGATACCACCAAATTGGTAAGGCTGGTGATGGGAAATTTCAGGCCTGTCTGCCTCTAGTCCTGCCTTTATGGCTGTTTCTAAATTTGCTCCTACATTTCATGTCTGTTGTATGGGCATGCCAGGCCACTACGCTGTATGGTCCACTGTTCATGCTGAACGCTGTTGCCACTGTTCTGTTTAAGTGTAGGAAACCATGGAGCCTACTTAGTCCAGTGTGGTCAAGGAAGACCACTTCCTGCTATAACTAGAAGAATCCCTTGTAGCTAAGAATATCTTGCTTACTGCATTTCGGAAGCGACTCTCAGGTTACATCGATAGATTAGAAAATGTTACAGAGTCATTGAGAAAGACCACATTTTAGATCTCAATAAAAACTGAAAGAACTGCAGATGCTGTAAATCAGAAACAAAAACAAAGTTGCTGGAAAAGCTCAGCAGGTCTGGCAGCATTTGTGAAGGTAAAAAACAGAGTTAACGTTTCGGGTCTGGTGACCCTTCCTCAGAACTTTTTAGATCTCAGTCTTTCAAGACCCTAAGCTGTTCTGCTCACAGATCCATGCATTGTAGTGCATATTGGCACTTCTCAGTATTAACTGTTTCAGGCCCTTTCAGACCATAAACTATAATCTTCTCTTGGTCTTACTTACCTGGCTTGTTTTCAAGTCATATTGAGAATAAACCTACTTCAACAACAATAGGTGCAGCCCTTAATATTCTAGTGCATCAATTCACTGAAATGCATAGGAGCAGTTTTCAAATAATGATAGTTATAATTTTAGGAAATTTCCAGGGCTTTCATGTAATTTCTGGGTTGACGTAATCTACTTGGTATTCGTCATTTACTGATTTTAATAGCCAAACACAACAGGTTTAAGCAGGCTTCTTCTCCCTCCCTCCCATGAAGGTGTATACTAATTCCTGGATATAATTCCACCTTAACAGCTCCCCTGTACATTTTTCACATGAGTATTGTTCAGTTGCAAATTTCAACATCAAATCTTTTCAATTGACTGAGGGTGACTTAACCATGTCAGGTCTGGGACATTTTTACTGTGTAAGAGCTGTATGTGAAAGTAAGTTATTAGTGTCATTGTCAAGGGTCATTTCCCACAAAGGATTGACTCAATCCAGAGTGAGTCTTAAATCGGGGGCACTCCAGCTCTATATGGCTGAAAGATTTGCTGGATATATTTAAATAAATAAAATATAGGAACT
This sequence comes from Rhincodon typus, assembly GCF_021869965.1. Classification (NCBI taxonomy): domain Eukaryota; kingdom Metazoa; phylum Chordata; class Chondrichthyes; order Orectolobiformes; family Rhincodontidae; genus Rhincodon; species Rhincodon typus. Next base: position 41,766,474 of record NC_063335.1, read on the forward strand.
CGAGACGGCCATTCCTCCCCCCAAGCCTGATAACATGCAGGGTCAATTTGTATTTTAACCCCATCCAACTGTCTTGCTTTTGTAACCCTCAATATTCATTTCCAACATGCAGTTCTGTCTACACTTTGAAAGCACTTCAGTGGATGTAAACAAAATGCTTTGGGATGTCACTGATCCTGAAAGTTGTTTTACATATGTATATGCAAATCTTCCCTTCTAAGAAAATGTCCTATCTACCTCAGGCTTGAAATTTACAATGAAGGATGCAGGAAGACATGCCAAGAGCAGCACAAAGTTATACCTAAAGTGAGGCGTTAAGCTGATGAATCTAGAGCACAGGACTACTTGCATGCCAAACAGTGGAAGCCACATGTGATAGCCAGGGCTAAGCAATTCCACAACAATCGATCAGGTCTAAGCTCTGCAGCCCTACCACATCCAGGTGTGAATAATAGTGGACAATGATGCAGTTGACAGTGGATGAGAAACAAATTTGCAGGAAAATTACAGAGTGAGGCTAACATTATGGAGTAGTTAGGGAAGAGTTAGCATGGAGCTTTTTGAAGAGGTAACAGAAACTGTCAATGAGGGATCGAGGGTAGTACTGTTAATGTGATATATGTGAATTTCTAGAAGGTGTTTGACACAGTGCCACACTACAGTCTTGTGAGGGAAGTTATAGTTTATGGTATAAAGTGACAGTACAAATATGGATATAAAATTGGCTGAGTGATAGGAAAGACAGAATAATCATCAGTGAATATTCTTCAGGCTGTATATGACACAAACTTTGAAGATATGTAAACTTGGAGGAGGATATTGCAAATCACCAAAATGACACAGACAAGTTGGTGGAGTGGCAACATAGATGAAGGATCTGATCAGTTCAGAGAAGTATGAGATGATGCATTTTGGTAGGAAGAACTTTGAAAGACAATATAAAATAGGAGTACAATTCTAAAGGGGAAGCAGGGATAGGGGAGCAGGGTGTATATGTGCACAGATCACTACAGGTGGCAAGACAGTTTGAGAGAGCATTTAATAGAACATACAGTATCCTTAGCTTTCAAATAGGGACATAGATTACAAGGGTAGGGAGGTGATGTTGAATTTGTATAGACTCTTTTTAGATCTCATCTGAAATATTATGTACAGTTCTGGACACCACATTATAGAAAGTACACGAAGGCATTGGAGAGAATGCAGAAGTGATTTACAAGAACGGCTCTAAGAACGAGAAACTTCAGATATGAGGATAGACTGAAGAAGTTGGGGCTGTTCTCTTGAGAGACAAGATGACTAAGAGGAAGCCTGATAGCAGTTTCGAAATCATGCAGAAGCTAGACTGAATAGATAGGGAGAAATTATTGTCACTTGTAAAAGGATCAAGGAGTAGAGGTCATAGATTTAAAATGATTTGCAAAAGATACAAAATTAATGTGAGAAAAGCCTTCTTCACTCAGCGATTAGTTAGGGTGTGGAATGCACTGCCTGGAAGTGTGGTGGAGGCATTCAAGGATTCAAGAGGGCTTTGGACAATTATTTGGATAAGATCAATGTGTAAGAGTATGAGATAAAAGTAGGACATCAGCAGTAGGTATTGATGCTCATTTGAAGAGCTGGTGCAGACATGATAGGCCAAATGGCCTCTTTCTGCACTGTACCACTTCATGATTCTGAGGTTGCACAAATACTTCAATGATGGGCAAGTCGAGCACAACAATGCAACAGACACGACTGAAGTATTTGCAAGAACCTTCAACCAGAAACATTGAGAAATGATCCATCTCCCCCTTTATCTGAGATCCGACAGCATGCCAGTCCCGTCAATTTGATTCACTCCACATGATATCAAAAAATGGCTGAATACACAGGATTCTTAAAAATGCTAGAAGCGCAAATAACCTTCTGACAATTGTACAGAAGACTTGCGCTTCAGAATTAGCCATGCCCTAAGCCAAGTTGTTTCATTTCATCTGCAACATTGACAACTACCCGGAAAAGTGGAAAATTGCTCAGGTATGTCCTGTCAACAAAAAAGCAGGACAAATTCAACCCAGCAAATTTCTACTCTATCAATTTACTCTGAATCATCAGAAAAATGCTGTCAATTGTTATTTTCTCAGCAATAACCTACTCATTGACGCTCATTTTGTGTTCCTCCAAGGCCACTCAGATTCTGACCTGATTAGTACCTTGATTCAAACATGGACAAAACAGTTGAACTCAAGAAATGTGACATCAAGGTATATTTGATGGAGCAGAGATTTAAACAAAACTAGAGTTAATGGGAATCAGGAAAGCTGCCCATTGGCTGGAGTCACACCTAACACAAAGGAAAATGATTGTTGGTGTTGAAGCCAGTTATCTCAGTCCCAAGTCATCAATGCAGGGGTTTTGTGTCCCAGACCCAACCATTTTCAGCTCTTTCATCAAGGGCCAACTGGGTAAGATTCCAACATAAGATCTGAAATGGGATGTTTGCTGATGTTGTAAAATGTTCACCAGCATGCCTTACTCATTGGGTACTGAAGCCATTTGTAGAAAACTCTGGAAAAAATCTAGGCTTCAGCTGAAATGTAGCAATTAACATTTGTAACAAACAAGTGTGAAGCAATGACCATCTTCCAAAAAGAAGAAATCAAACCATCTCCCCTTGACATTCAATGGCATTGCCACTGTTCAATCCATCGTTAACGAGGTTGCCATTGATCAGAAAATAAACTGAATCAGCTAAATAAAAATAGTAGCTGCAAGAGCAGGTTAGAGCCTAGGAATTCTGCAGTGAATAACTCACCCCCTAACGTCCCAAAGTCTGTTCAAGGCACAAGTCACTAGTATTTATTTAACACTGTCTCCTAGTTTGGATGAGAACAGCTCTGACATCACTCAAGAAACTCAACATTTTCCTGGACAAAACAACCCACTTGGTGCCCCAATCCAACACCTTAAATATTGACTTCCTTTTCCACCAATTCATAGTTGCAGCAGTGTTTACCATCTACAAAATGCACTGCAGCTACTCAGCAAGGTTCCTTAGCACCTTGTAAACCCATGAGCGCTTCTATCTAGAAGGCCAAGGGCAACAGATATTTGAGAGCACAACCAATTGCAAGTTCCTTTCCATGGCACTCACCATCCTGACTTGGAAATAAATTGCCATTCCTTCAGTGTTGCTGGATCAAAATTTTGGAACTCTCTCTTGAACAGCATTGTGGGTATACCTGTATCAAATAGACACAGTAGTTCAAGAAACTTATTCACCAACACATTCTCAAAGGCAATTAAGGGATAGTCACTGTAGTGCTTGTTGTGAGGTCAGCCAGGTGGACCACATAGAATATGAGTTCCCTGATCGGAGCTGTTAATCTGATCCAATCAGGGAGCCCTGACTCTCAGGTAAAAACAGGAATGTCAGAAGCCGTCTTCATTCTGAGAGCAGGCTCTGAGGAAGCTGGCCCAGTCTGAAGAACTGTGAACATGTAAACAAAGGGTAAATTGGTGTCAGGACGCGGTCTCTTCGGAGGTATTTCAGTCATTAAACACTAGCTTTGCCGACAACAACCCTGTACTATGAAACCCAGTCTCGCCACCCCATCTCAGGAGCTTTTAGTCCAGTTAATTTCCACAACCATTTGTGCAAAGATTCTGACTGCAAAAGCTTTCAAAACACCTTCCCTGTCTCTTCTTGCAGCCTTCTCTTCTGACGTTTTTTGCCCATGTTGACTCCTTTCTAAGAAAGGTTCTGTGGGCAGTGGGCACCTTTGTGTAGCCACTGCCAAACTAGTGTTGCATGAATGACCAATACAGTGTGCTTGAGCAGAACGTTCAGCCAAGTGGCCATCTGGAGCTCACCTGATATCTATAAATAGGCACTTCCAGCAGGACGATGACTAGGACCGGGAACCGCAGGCAATTTCCCCTCCAAAATTAGGTGTATTGAGAACAATTTCCTCGTGGTCTTTTTTTCGTTATAACACATTGAAGATCATTTTTGATTGTCTCCTTTTTTTTCAAATTCAGCCTCCTACATGATCTTTGGTGATGGAGCGCACTGTTAATGAATGGTTGAGCATCTATTAGGGCATTCTTCTTTCCTTCTGCAGACACTTGTGAAGTATTGCCAATTGCGAAAAAAATTACGCCGAAACTGTTGTTTGAAGTACTCACAGCTGAAACATGACACATTCCATCGCTTTTACTCTGCGGAGAACTTTTGAACAGAGCTAGGCACTTGCATCGATAGATGGAATTGAACCAAAATATCCAAAGTTATTATGGCCCCAAGAAAGCGTCATCAGATAAAAATAACAAGTCACAGGGCTGAGGACAGATCTCAACGCTTTTCGCCTTTGCTTCAGGCTGCACATGCCCATTGAACACTTTCGTGTTGGTGAGAAGCAAAGCAGCATCCCCTAGCAGAAGGATCCAGCAAAATGATGCCTGTGTTTGATGTATGAGTTGAAGCTTGCCATTGTGAGTCACCCCAGAATTGGCTAGAGGCAAAACAAAAATCTTTTGTGATTAATTAGAAAAACTGACAATTATGAATTGACTGCACAATGCCAGTGTGTAGAAATATAACTAGTAATGAAGTTGGCACAAAGTATTGTTCAGGGTGCGTGTGTCTAAATGTGTGTGAAATCATTCTGTAATGATTTTAGAACAAAACCTTTTGTCTGCTTTTGATTGAAACTATTTTTATTAAAAAAAATCTGTCTTCCAAATAAACAGCAATTGAAACAGTTCAACAATTTTGAAAACCAGTCGTAAAGGATCCTCAAATTCTCTTTTTCACTTCGTGAAATGAGGATTCTCCTTATCTTCTGACACACCCATCCCAAGTGTCTTGCTAGCCCACTGTTTGCACTATTCTGAGCTTGCATTGTTGTCTATTATTATTCAAGATGTGATGCCTGAGTAGTAAAGCCATTGACCATTCAATCAGTGGTGTAGCTGCTGATAATTAAAAGTTCCCAACCCTTGCCCTCAGGCCAGGCTAGAGCCAGTCAGAGAGGAGCCAGCACAGAACTGTTCAGGGACTAATCGATCAGCTGATTAACCCTCATTACTGATTGGTCAGAGCTGATTGCATCCACAGCAAAGAAATCATCTCTAGCCTCCAGGCAATTTGTGGAACTGCACACTCAATAATAGCAGAGGAAACCATCTTTTTAACAATTAGTTGCAATGTGCAATTAAAGATGTGGCGAGGTGTTCATGAACCAGTGTTTGCCCCAGTTTACTTTTATGAGCTGGAACTTGTTTGTTCTCAATTATTAAACAGTTACCATGAACTGTACAAAGATGGGCTTTTCACACATCAGAAAATGCATAAAGCTGTGATGTGGAAGTATCAAAAAGGGATAGTAAAATGTCTGTGAGTGTATATGTATTATTGACACATTATTAACTAGCCTCTAGGAAGTCCAAAATGGGCACAAGTAATTCATTCATCTATTTCTTTGGAAAACATTTCTGGATTTCACCTGCCTAATAATTGGCAGATTTTAATCAAATCTTCAGAAATCTTTTCAATAATGATGAAAGATGTCAACATTTAAAACAGCATTTATGGAAATATAATTAGAGTTGCATTCTGCTACCAACCTGGACACTGCAGAGCAGTTATGTTGCTACTGGTAACAGCTCAGGCTGTTCTATCGTAGTCACGCACTTCACATCCTTCATAGTACAGCAATGTTCTTCCTAGAATAGCAATAAACGGAATTCACTGTTCAAAGAACTGATATGCTGTCATGTCACATTGTCAAAAGACAAAGTGTACATTTTGTAATTTTATGTACTACAATGGCCCTTTCATTAAAAAACTATACTTTTTACCATTAATTGTCAACTCATAGTACTCTCACCTCCACTGTGTCACAAGTTTCTGGGTTCAAATCCCACTCTAGGGCATAAGCACAAATTTAGAACTGATGTTAAAGTGGAGTATTGAAGGTGTACTGTGCAGTGGGAAATGCTGTTTTTTTGCTCTGGTGTTAAAGTGTTATAGCCCATCTGACTGCTCTGGTGGCTGGTTAAGATCCTACGGCACTATTTCTCAGAAGACCAAGAAAATTATCCTTGGTGCCTTGGCCAACATTTATCTGTCAGTCAACATTGCTAAAACAGCTTACCTGGTCATCATTCTCATTGCTGTTTTCTTGGAGTTTGCTGGGCTCAAATGCGTGACAACAGCAATCATGCTTCAAAAGTACATCAGTGACTGCAAAGTATCTTGAGATATCTGATGACTTTGAGAATTGATACATAAATGCAAGTCTTCCTCATTTTTTCCCTTTTTGATATCCTCCCCACCCTCCATTCCTGAATTTCTTGACCATTTGCTAAGATGAGATTTTTTGGGCAGCTGTTCCTTGCCGAAAGAGGCTATGCCTATGTGTAAACTAATGATTGACACAGGAATGTTCAATACAAGGGCATCACATCTGATCCTAACTCTAACTTCACCCAATGTACACACACATGAGTCTTCGAAGAAAAGGCACTGAATTGTGAGTAGGGGCAGGAGCCAATGGGCAATTTTATTACAGTAGCTAACTTTCCAGGATTGTGTCCACTAACATGGAATCTTTTGTGTCCACCTAAGAGGACATCTGTTTTACATCTCATCTAAAGTTAACACTTCCAACAGTGCTGTACACCCTCAGAATTGCACTAGACTAGACAGTCAGCCTTTCTCTGTTCAAGTCCAGGGGTAAATCTGCTCAGTGGTTAGCACTGCTGCCTCACAGTGCCAGGGACCCGGGTTCGATTCCACCCTCGGGCAACTGCCTGTGTGGAGTTTGCATGTTCTCCCCATGTCTGTGTGAGTTTCCTCTGGGTGCTCCAGTTTCGCCCCACAGTCCAAAGATGTGCAGGCTAGGTGGATTGGCCATGCTAAATTGCCCTTAGTATTCAGGGACATAAAGATTAGGGGGATGGGTCTGAGTAGGATGCTCTGTGGATCGGTGTGGACTTGTTGAGCCAAAGGGCCTGTTTCCACGCTGTAGGGATTCTATGATAATATTAAGGCAAGTATACTACCAACTGAGCCACCATGATAGGATCTCGCAATAATGAATGAAGACAGGCAACTAATTACTGGTTCTTTGGAAGAGATGCCCACTTATTCTTACTCCCCTAATCATTCCCTTATTCTTTTAAAGTTTTCTGCTTTTCATTTCTTTTTAATAAAGTGCATCTTTATTTTGAACCAACAAGAAAGATTACAAATAATTGGCAAACGAACCAGAAGCAACATGTGCAAAGCATTTTTCTTTACACAGCAAGTTGTTGCATTGGTTGAAGAGAGGCAGAGTCAATTGTAGCTTTTAAAGAGGAAATTGGACAATGGACCAAATGGCCTCTTTCTGTGATTCTGAACATATGATGTAAAGAGCTCAAAGGCACAACCACTGGTTAAACTTTTTGCGCATTAAATGTTTTCTCTCCTCCTCAAGGAGAAGGATGCTACACCCAATGATATGCACTGTCCCATTTAATGATCATGACTCATATAAAGGTGTTACCATAAATCATCTTCTAGTTTACAAACTCAATAACCAGGCTTCCTGATAAAAGTATGTAGAGCACACCTTAAATTATTAACAAGCAAATGCCTAAAGGCAGATCTTTGATGATGATATAAACACTTCCAAGGACAAGGTGCTCTCTCAGCAAATGATTATTGACTTTAATTATCATTTACCATCCCATGTAAAGGAAGACATTTAGAAACAGAGAAAAACTATAAATAAAACAGCTACTCATTTTTGAAGCAATTGCAAAACTTTTCCTACTTTTGGATGATTGAGTGTTGTCACAGAAATCTTAAATCAAAAGTCCATATGGAAAATTCAAGCTCATTTGGATCATAAATACATGGGGTGAAACCCTCCCAGGCACTGAATGATGTGGGCAATAGTGAGCCAGTTGGGAAAGCATGGTGAAAACCAAAAAAATGAAGAAAAAAAGTCTGGTTTTCCACCCAAGGTTTTAACAGCAAGATGAGAATCTCACTAGTAAGTGGCAAGAGGCCGACTTGCATGCATTTAAAATCTCATTATTACCAAATGTCACCTCATTTATATGAAGTTTGCTCTTTTCCTAGGTAATGGAGAGAAACTAGATGGCTATAATTCCCAAAATGTAAGTCTGAGTGGGTAACTGCAATTCTCCAGCATTTTTTTCCATGTATCCAGCTGGTTGAGCATTTCCCAAACCCTCAGGACATGATCCGTAGACAGCAACCCACCTTCATCCTCTCTCCACAGAGGCTGGCGTTGACAAGGCTCCAGCCTCATCGCATCATCAGGGCATGTTTGAGGCTTAATTTTAATACTTTCAGCCCTTCAATGTTGCATTTTGGAGCTCACCAATGCCTTACATTGTAAGGTTGCTGCTAGATTGCTTTGAAGGCAGGGAAAATCTCATGCATCAGAACAGAGTGCATCTCTAGGGAAGATAATGACAATAGGCGAGTAATCTGGAAACCCTGGCTAAACCATGACTAATGTTCAAAGGATATTGGCATTATTTCCCAGCATGGCTGATGGTTAAATTTAAATTCAATTTTAAAAACACCTGGGATTATATTAAAAAAATGTTAGCCCAGTGGTGTCCATTTAACTGCTTTTGATTGTGTAAAACCCATCTGGTTCATCAATTCCCCTTGGGGATAGAAGTTGGTGGCACGGTGGCACGGTGGCTCAGTGACTAGCACTGCTACCTCACAGCACCAGGGATCTGAGTTCAATTCCAGCCTTGGGCGATTGTCTGTGTGGAGTTTACACATTCTCCATATGTCTGTGTGGGTTTCCTCCCACAGTCCAAATATGTGCAGGTTAGATAGATAGGCAAACCAGGTCAGGACTTGTACAGTTAATGATAGGGCCCTGGGGAGTGTTGAACAAAGAGACCTAGGAGTGCAGTTGCATAATTCCTTGAAAGTAGAGGAGTCAGAGGTAGAAAGGGTGGCGAAGAAGGTGCTTTGCATGCTTGCCTTCATTGGTTAGAACATCCAGTATAGGATTTAAGACATCATGTTGCAGCTGTACAGGACATTGGTGAGAGCACTCTTAAAATGCTGTGTACAATTCTGGTTGCGTTTCCATTGGAAGGATATTGTTAAACGAGAGAGTTTGCAGAAAACATTTAGAAGACTGTTGCAGAGACTGGAGGGTTTGAATTACAGGGAGAGGTTGAATAAGTTGAAGCTTTTCTCCCTGGAATGTTGGAGGCTGAGGGGTGATCTTGTAGAGGTTTATAAAATCTTGAGGGATGTGGATAGGGTGAATAGCCAAGGTCTTTTGCCTAGGGTGGGGGAGTCCAAAGCTAAAGGGCATAGGTTTAAAATGAGTGGGGAAACATTTAAAAAGGACCCGAGGGGTAACTTTTTCACAGAGAGTGGTGCGTGAATGGAATGAGCTGCCAGAGGAAGTGGTGGAGGTGGGTACAATTTCAACATTCAAAAGGCATCTGGATGGGCACATGAATGGGAAGGGTTTAGAAGGTTTTGCGCAAAATGTTAGCAAATGGGACCAGATCAGATTGGATTGTCTGATAGGTGAGGACAAGTTGGACTGAATGGTCTGTTTCCATGCTGTATGACTCTATGACCCTAAATAGTCCATTGTACCTAGGGATGTGGAGGTGAGCCATGGTAAATGCATGGTTATTGAGGTAGGGTAGAGGTCCGGGTGGGATGCTCTTCAGATAGTTGGTGAAGACTCAATGGACCTAATGGCCTCTTTCCACGCTGTAGAGATTCAATGATTCAGTCTGGCCTACATCTGACTCCAGACCTAAAGTAGTGTGGTTAAATCTTAAATAACACAGTATAGAGCTGGAGGACACAGCAGGCCAGGCAGCATCAGAGGAACAGGAAAGTTGACGTTTCGGGTTGGGACCCTTCTTCAGACAATTTTCTGAAGAAGGGTCCTGACCCAAAATGTCAACTTTCCTGCTCCTCTGATGCTGCCTGGCCTGCTGTGTTTCTCCAGCTCCAAACTGTGTTATCTCTGACTCCAGCATCAGCAGTTCTTACTATCTCTGGTTAACTCTTAACTTCAGTCTGGTCAATAACCTTCTTGCAGAATTGCTGTTCATTCCTACAGACCATAAACATTGCACTGAACCCAGGAGCTACTTTAACTCAGGTTGGCAACATTTGACACGGTTGGGGTTTGAATACAATGTTAACGCTAGAAGGTGTTGGCCCTACTGATCGTTTTGCCCTGGCTGAGCACATGATAGCACGAGTGTATCACCATGGAGATGTGGTGCAAAATTAACGAGGTTTGCAGTGAGAATTGGTGAGAAAACACCAGGGCTCAGAGAGAGTAACCCTCCATGAAACTTCTCAAAATTGACACTTTGCCAATTTCTTGTAAAATTCAATCCATGATCTATGTAAATAATACATAACAGTGCTTAAAATTACAGGGTCTTACAAATCTGTGAAGTTCTGAGCAAAAAATGCAAAGGGAATAACAGTTATGACAGACAATCCTGCTTTATTCTTTGTTGAGAATTTTCACTGGAAAAGCCAACATTTACTTCTCTTCCCTAATTTCTTGTGAACCAAATGACTGCTCAGCTACTTCACAGGGCACTTCAGTATCAAATGTTGTGGGTCTGGAGTTCCTGTAGGCCAGACCAGGTAAGGACGGCAGATTTCCCTCCATAAAAGGGCATGGGTAATTTTGTGATCACTTTCACTAAATCTAGCTTTCAGTTCCAGATTTCAATTGAATTTGAGTACCAACAGCTGCTGTGATGGGATATATTCTCAGATCATTAGCCTGGTTTCTGCATTACATAATTACTAATCCCCACTCTGCCACTATCTCCCCAAATTGTATAGAATATCCAGCACAAAAACCAGCCATTAAAACCAACAGGTCTATCCTGGTGTCTATGTTCCACATAATTTCCTCCCATTTGATCTCTCCTAATCACACAGAATAACCTTCTATTCCTTTTTCCCTCATGGTTTATGCAGCTTTTCCTTAATTCGATCTATGCCATTTTTAAAAAATAGCAAAATACATTAGATTATTTATTATAATAGATGGTATAGGAAAAGAAAGCATCAATCAGCTTTTGTTTTGGTTAGGTGTCACTTTTGTTAAATTTCATGGAGGGTTTCTCTCCACAAGACCACTTAAGATCTCTCGTTGCTTCTTATCAAATTTGCCTCATTAATCCCTGACCCTGCCATTTAGCGCTTCTCTCGCCTGATTTGAGCCCCATTCTAACATTCGATTGACTATACCTGGAACAACTCACCATTACCAGGATATCACAGATTGGACCAGGGTGCCTGCCACCGGTGGTATCTTTAAAGTGGCTGGTCAGTCCGGAGCTTCACTGCAAGGATCCCACACATGGCAGACTAGGTGAAATTGGTGCTTTGCTTTGGGGGCAGTGACTGCAGGTCCTGCCTGACACAGTTGTGCAGCTGCTGAACATCCTCTTCTCCCAGAAGTGCCAATGGAGAACACAACACTAGGCCATGCCAGCCTGGCCTGAGGTTGCCACCTGGGTCTGTTCCAGTCTCTACTTTCTAGAGGCAATATAGGGAGATGGTCAATAACCCTCGCCATTCTGCGGGTAAAATGCAACGGGTTGCTCCTGACATTGACATAGGCCTCAATGAATTTCATGCACAATTCTGCCAATTTTCTCACCATAGCTCACATTATTTCAGTCCCTATCAGATTCCATCCTTAGTTTCTGATTTGTGGGATCTTCTCATAGCTTGCATGGACAGTTTGCATGAATGGTCTTTCTGTTGTCTGTCTCCTCTTGCCTTTCTTCCTATAGTCACTGGAGGTAATAGAAGGAAAGAGAATATAGCTAAACATTTATTTCAATTGTGAATTGAAGTTGAACAACCTGCTTCTCTCTGGTACCTCATACTCTACGTCTGCTACTGTATCCTCCTCCCACCAAAGCTCATGCTTTTCCATTCTCACTATTACTTGCAACATCTTCTATCACTCATTTTCACCCGCTTCAGCCCCACGACTACTAACCCTATGTGTCCTCTGTGCTGCCTATTCACTTCCTCAGGCCACCTTCCCATCTGCAGTAAAAATAACAGCTGTACCATCCACTTTTACATCTCCCTGCCCCTCACTTTTTCCAGAAGGAAAACAGCCCACAATAAGGCAAAAACTGCCAAGATAAAGTGTGAGCTGTCTGGCATTTGATTCGTGACCCATTCTATGGAGAGAAACCTGACTCTGACTGCCCCAAGTGGCTGACTAGCCACGTCCAAGCCTCTGGACTGGTCTCGGAGGTTGCCCTTGACTTGGTGCAACGAGGCCCTAAGGTCAAAGGCTGTCTCCCTTGATTGGACTGAAAACTGCTGACAACTATGACATGCTTCCTGGCTTTGTATCTGTGCCTAATGGCATGACAATACAATCTGGTATCTCTGGTTGAGGGGCCAAGTGCAAAAAGGCAATTCAAGACTATAATGCTGCGAGCATCTAGGTAGGATCAAAGCGAATGAGCTCTCAAAAAGGAAGTGAATAGGCCAGAGATGCAGCCTGGTCCAATCCATGACCTGGGTATGTCTCCCTGAGTACACAACGTCCTTGCTGCAGCATTACAATGATGGCTACCGTTATGTCCCAAGGTGCAACTTTAAAGTACAGAAGCACCCTTGTAAGTGAATTGGACCTGAGGGTTGTTAAAGGCTAGCACATGAGGGATGCCAATGTTTGTGTACATGCAGTGTGTGGCCAGTGCCCATACAATGTACCCTGAGATGTTGGTGGCCTGGTATCCAACATGGCAGTCTTTTGGAGCAAGCAGTGAGCTGAAGGTGCCTTGTACCTGCTTTGACCTTCATGTCGAGAATTCTTGGCAACTAGTTTGCTCACAGCGGGTTATAGGATAGCAAGCTGCATTATTAATGAGGCGAGACGTGCAGTTAATAAGGTCGTTAACAAATAATAATCCACTTTAATAAGCAACTCACTACTGCCTAGCAAGAATCTAGCTTTGATACTCGGAACTTAATTTTTAAAAAATGCAACAGGTTGCTTCTGACATCGGCATAGGCCTCAATGGATTTCATGCACAATTCTGCCACTTTTCTCACCATAGAGGACATTATTTCAGCCCCTATAAGATTCCATCCTTAGTTTCTGGTTTGTGGGATCTTCACATAGCTTGCACGGACAGTTTGCATCAATGGTCTTTCCGTTGTCTGTCTCCTCTCACCTTTCTTCCTGTAGTCAGTGGAGGTAATTCAAACAGAGAGAATATAGCTAAACATTTATTTGAATTGTGAATTGAAGTTGAACAATTCCTTTGTGAATTCTGGCTTGTGTTATTTGAATTCCAGCCTCACTCCCTATCCTTTAATTGCTCATGAATTCTGTACCAAGCCCCTTGACCCATGGATCCAAAACACTATCTCCATTTCCTTCTCCACCAACACTCTGTGACCTGTTGATTGATTCCAACATTTTCTGTTTTTATTTCAGATTTCCAGCAATTACAGAATTTTAAATTATGAAGCAATTTTGAATTGATTTGGCATTGTGGTATACAGCTACTTTTCAATAAGTTAGGGATCCTCGACTTTTACCCCATTCAAAGTTTTAATCACAGGACTCTCATTCTTTGGTCAGAAAATGTGGTGAGGTATACCGAGTTACGGAGCAGGAAGTGTAAAGGACAGGAAGGCTTAAGTTGTTTGGAGAGAAGGTCTCAGTGACAGTCAGTGGGGGAAGATGCTGCATACAATGGCGAGTGTAGAGGAGCCTCAGTCAGATGTGAATACAATGGCTTCCATCGATGTAATGAGGAAATCATGGCATCCCAAGTGTGCTCACTGTCCACAGCGAGTCAGTACTTAAAAATTCATGAATGCCTCATCACCCATAGTTAAACTCTTAAGAGTTCTCTTCAGCGCCAAGAATAACCCATCCCATCAAGTATTTCTATATAGGAGATAGCAAGAACTGCAGATGCTGGAGTCAGAGTCGATAAAGTGTGGAGCTGGGGGACCACAGCAGGTCAGGCAGCATCAGAGGATTGGGAGTGTTGACATTTCGCGACTGATGAAGGGGTTAGGCCCGAAATGTCGACTGTTTTACTCCTCTGAAGCATTTCTATATGGTTATCACTATTAAGGGTGGAGGGAGATGGAATGATTGGTGTTTTGTTGCATAACCTTTTCTCTCCATTGCTGCAAAGTTCTCTAAATCCCCGCTTGATGTCTATCTCCAATCTGTTGCAATGCATGTTTAAATTGGTCCGTCTTGCTCTATAGGCTGTTGCCCTCAGTGCTTCCACATTATCAATGGAAAATCCTGCAACTTAATTATCCCTCATGTGTCTGGATCTCCCTGTTGACTTTTGACATATGGTATGCACGTGCTTGTTAAAATGACATTGCATGTGTTTGTTATGGCTAGAGCACTTCAAACTAGTGAAAATATTCCACGAACATATGTGACTACTGATAAGCAAACCAGGAGTTTTCCCTGAGCAGGTTGGAACTTTTGCTGCAGCTACTGTGGCTAAAATGTAGTTTCTCAGTCAGAATGGCATAGATTAAAGTTCCATTCCAGGCACTGTAAGCACAAGATGTAGGTGACACTCCAGTACTGAGTGAGCGCTGCACTAGTAAAGGTACTGCCTTTTGATTAAGACATCAACTCCAGGTTGTGTTTGTCTTTTCAGGTGGATGTAAAAGATCCCAAGGTACCATTTCAAAGAAGAGTAGGGGAGTTATACCCCATAGTTCTCTTGGTTAAAGTTTATCTCTTGAACATCTCTGAGATTACTTGGCCATATTCACATTGCTGACTATTGGATCTTGTTGCAAGTAAATTCAATGTCCTGCTTCCTACATTACAATAGTGACTACACTTTCCAAGTACTTCATTAGCAAAAGATCTTCTATGATTGTACTGAATGGTGGAGCAGGCCTCAGGGGCTGTATTGTCTATTTCTGCTCTTCAGTCTAACATTCTTAGGCTGTGGAGCACTTCGTGTCATTCAGTAGTTGTGAGACCAGCTATTTAAATGAAATTTCTATCATCCTTTTTTTTAATGAATAATGCCAGCCCTATGGTGCCTGTGAAGAAAAGTAACAGGTTGCCAAGTTTTAGATAGAGTCAAAGAGTTATATAGCATGGAAACACTCACTTCAGTCCAACTCATCCGCGCCAACCAGATATCCTAAACTGATCTAGTCCCATTTGGCTCATATCCCTCTAAACCTTTACTATTCAAGTACCCAACCAGATGCCTTTTAAGATTTGTAATTGTACCGGCCTCCACCACTTCCTCTAGCAGCTCGTTCCATACACGCACCACTCTCTGCACGAAAAGGTTGCCCCTCAGGTCCCTTTTAAATCTTCCCCCCACTTCACCTTAAATCTACGCTCTCAAGTTTTGGACCTCCCTAACCCCAGAAAAAAAACCTTGGCTACTCACCCTATCCATGTCCCTCATGATTTTATAAACCCCCGTATGGTCCCCCTCTGCTTCCAAAGTTCTAGGAAAAACAAGCCCCAGTCTATTCAGCCTCACCCTATCCCTCAAACCTTCCAATCTCAGCAAAGTCTTTGTAAATCTTTTCTGAAACCTTTTAAATTAAACAACATTCTTCCTGTAGCAGCGAGACCAGAAATGTAGGCAGTATTTTAAAAGTGGCCTCACCAACAACCTGAGATAACAAGGTGT
>NC_063335.1:41787193-41808055 GCF_021869965.1 Rhincodon typus
GCCTGCTGTGTTCGTCCAGCTCTACACCTTGTTATCTCAGATTCTCCAGCATCTGCAGTTCCTACTATCTCTCACCAACAACCTGTGCAGTCGCAACATGACATTCCTGCTCATATACTCAGTGCACTGACCAATGAAGGCAAGCGTGCCAAATGCCTTCTTCACCAATCTGTCTACCTGCAACTCCACTTTCAATGAATTATGTAGCTGCACCCTTTGGTCTCTTTGTTCAACAACACTCCCTAGGGCCCTATCGTTAACTTATAAAGTCCTTCCCTGTTTTGCCTTACCAAAATGCAACACCTCACATTTATATAAATTGAATTCCATCTGCCACCCCACTAGCTGACTTAATCAAGGTCCTGAGATAACAAGGTGTAGAGCTGGATGAACACAGCAGGCCAAGCAGCATCAGAGGAGCAGGAAAGCTGACGTTTTGGGCCCAGACCCTTCTTCAGAAATCGAGGTCCTGTTGTATTCTAGGATAACCTTCTTCACTGTCCACTACACCACCATCTGCAAACTTACTAATCATACTTCCTTTGCTCACATCCAAATCCTTTATATAAATTGTGAAAAGCAGTGGATTCAGCATCGAATTTTGCAGCTCACCACTGGTCACAGGCCTCCAGTCAGCAAAACAACTGTTTACCACCACCCTCTGTCTCCTACCTTCAAGCCAATGTTATATCCAATTGGCTAGCTCCCCCTGGATTCCATGTGGTCTAACCTTGCTAACCAGTCTACCATGCCGAAGCTAGTCAAATGTCTTGATGAAGTCCATATAGACACCGTCTACTGCTCTGCCTGATGTAATTGTGCAGCGAGACGCAAAGGCTACACTACAGACAATGCATCATTTCGGTTGATGGAATAAAGTGTGGAATATCCAAGCTTAGTTTAGGATGGTAAAGCAGAGTGAGGCATTCTGTGTGGACATTTATTCAGTTCCTGTGACGTCCTTGAATTGGAATTTCTGCAATCATTGGATACTTGTCATTGTGACGAATTTGACACTTCTACCCATTATAGAAAGGTGGCAATAATTGGCAGTGAGCCTTATTTCTTACTTTCATCGCCTCTCTTCCAACTACATATGGTTTTGAGAGTAAATAAGAAAGAAAGAGTTGTTTCCTATAGCAGGAGGTTGGTAACCAGAGGTCACAAGTTTAAGGTGATTAGCGAAAGGAGCAGAGGCGAGATGGTTTTTTTTAACCCAGTAATTTGTTATGAGCTGGAATGTACAAACAGAAAGGATGCTGAACCGCAAATTCAGCAGTAACTTCCAAAAAGAAATTTGAAAAATACTGGAAGGAAAGAACATTGCAGGCCTATAGGAAAAAAAGCAGTGGAATGGGACTAATTGAATGGTTCTTCCATAGAGTATTCACAAGGACTGTGAACTGAATGATTTCCTCCTCTGCTGTATCATTCCATGATTTTATACCGTATTCTGCACAGCCCTCTATACATGGTTGCTTGTGGCAACTGTGTTGAACTCGACCAATTATTTCCTATGTATTTTGGAATAACTGTGTTGAACTGGGCTGCCCTTCTGACCTGTGAGGGCATTTCTTTATTCCTCCAGTTCCCAATACAAGGGCCTGATCAGTGAAGCAGGCAACTTCTAAAATAACTGGACATATAAATGGCAAAAATGAAAAAAATTCATGTGTTGTCTACAGTAGAAAATAATTGCCTATCAGCATTGGAAGAGTTGGGAAAATGTGGGTGTTGTGAAAGGATGGGGATTGGGGCTGACATGAACATTTGCAGAAATCCAGAACACTTGTGATGGGCTGAATAACCTGCTGAGTAATAAGGGCCTTTTTTTTTATCACTTACTCACTCCATCAGAGAATCACAGGATTATTACAGAGGCAGCCATTTGGTTCATTGTGTCTGTACCAGCACTTGAATGAACAAGTCACCGAGTGCCATTCTCCTGTCTTGCCCCATAGCCATGCACATTCTTCTTTTCCAGTTAACAGTCTAATTCCATTTATGAATGCCTCCATTGAACCTGCCTTCATCACTCTATTAGGCAGTACATCCCAGACCTTAACCACGCACTGCATGAAAAAAGATTTTCCTCATTTTGCCTTTGTTTCTTTTATCAGTTACAATAAATCATCTCATTCTTGATCCTTCATTGATGTGACCAGTTTTTCCCTATTCATTCATTCATGTTGCCTAATGATTTTGAATATCTCTATCAATTCTCCTCTAAGCAATTTTTTCTCCAAGGAAAACAGTGCAACCTACCTTCATAACTGAAGTTCCTCATCCCTGGAAGCATTTTCAGGCATCTTTTCTGCACTTTCTCCTGTGAATGTATTGAACTTATGTGTCTACAAATAAACTGCAGGATCTGATCACTGGATTAGGTAATCCAGTTCTGGTTACCCTGCTATAGGAAGGATGTTATTAAATTGGAAAGGGTGCTGACAAGATTTACAAGGATGTTACCGGGACTGGAGGGCTTGAGTTATAAGAAGAGGCTGGATAAGCTTGGACTTTTTTCCCTGGAGCGTAAGAAGTTGAGGTTATAGAGGTTTCTAAAATCATGACAGGCATAGACAAGATGAAGAGCAAAGGTCTTTTTCCTTGGGTAGGGGAGTTTAAAACTAATGGGCATAGGTTTAAGATGAGAGGGGAAAGATTTTAAAGGGACCTGAGAGGCAACTTCTTCACAGAAAGGAAAATATATGGAATGAACTGCCAGATGAAATGATAGAGGCAGGTACAGTTACAACATTTAAAAGACATGTGGACAGGTACACAAATAGGAAAGGTTTTGATGATATGGAGCAAATGCAGGCAAATGGGACTAGTTTGTTTGGGAAACCTGGTTGGTATGGGCGAATTGGACTGAAGGATTTGTTTCCATGCTGTGTCACTCTATGATGCTATGACTCTATGACAGAGACACAAGCTAATGCTCTGAAGACATGGGTACAAATGCTACCATGGTAAATGTTGAAACCCATATTCAATAAAATCTGGAATTAAAAAGTTACTCTAATGGCAACAATGGAACCATTGTCAGTTGTTGTGACAATCCATCTGGTTCTTTAATTCCTTAAGGGGCGAAGATCTGCTGTCCTTACCTGGTCTGGCCTACATATGATGCCAGATCCACAGCAATGTGGTTGACTCTTAAGTTTCCTCTGAGATGGCCTAGCAAGCTATTCAGTTGTGTTATTCCACTATAAAGTCTAAACCAACATATGAAACCAGATGAACTATCTCACACCAGTAATGATGATGGAAAACACAGCCCTGTCAAAGCAGCAAAGTCCTCCTTACCAATTAAAAACCAAAAGAACTGCAAATGCTGTAATTCAGGAAGAAAAACAGAAGTTACTGGACAAACTCAGCAGGTCGTGCAGCACCTGTGAAAAAAAAATCATAGTTAATGTTTTGGGTCCCTGTTCTCCCTGTTCTGAGGAAGGGTCACCAGACCCAAAACGTCATCTCTGATTTTTTTCTTCACAGATGCTGCCAGACTTACTGAGCTTTTCCAGCAACTTCTGTTTTTGTTCCTCCTTACCAATGCTGGGGGCTTATGCCAAAATTGGGACAGCTATCCCACAGACAGTAAAGCAACGGTCTGATGGAATCATACCTTACAGACTCTGTCCCAGATGCCACCGACACCATCACCATCCCTGTGAATATCCTGTCTCGCCAGTGGGACATACCCACCAGAGATGGTGGCATTGGTGGCACAGATGGCTGGAAGGCAGAGGCCTCAAAATTGACTCCAGATCCCATGAAATTTCATAGCAGCAGTTCAAACATAAGTAAGGATATTTGCTCATCATCTCCCCTTTGATATTCAATGGTGTTACAGTCATTGAAACACCACCATCACCATCCTGGTGGCTCCCATTGACCAGAAACTGAATTGAACCAGCCATACACATACTGTGGCTAGATCAAAGGCTAGAAAATTGATTTTATTTGATTTATTATTATTGTCAAGTGTACTGAGATACAGTCAAAAGTATTGTTTTGTGTGCTAACCATACAAATCACGCCTTACATAAGTAATAGAACAGAATGCAAAATATTGTGTTAACAGCTACAGAGAAAGTGCAGAAAAAGATCAATTCTAATATATGAGACTCTAATATGAATTCTGCAGCAAGTGACTCACCTCCTGTCTTCAAATACACGTTCACCATTTACATGTCAGGAGTGCAGTTCCAACAACACTCAAGAAGAACAATAACATTCAGGACAAAGGAGTCTACTTGGTTGGCATCCCACCCACCATTTTCAACATTCTGACCCTTCACCACGGATGCACAGTGGCCGCAAAGTGTGCCATCTACAAGATGCACTGCAGTAACTCACTGAGACTCCTTCCATGCATCTTCCAGACCCACGACCTCTTCTACCTAGAAGGACAAGGGCAGCAGATGCATGGGAACACAACCTCTTGCAAATTCTCCCCAAGCCACTCGTTATTATCACTTGGAATTATATTTCCATTCCTTCATTGTCATTGGATCAAAACCCTGGATATCTCTTCCTAATAGTATCATGGGGTTCCTACACCCTGTAGACGTCAGAAGCTCAAGAAAGCTGCTCACTACCAACTTCTCAAGGGCAATTAGGCATGCACAATAAAAGTTGGCCTTCCAATCACCCATACATCTTGAATTTTTTTCAATTTTAAGATTTAGCAAAAGTTTAAAGGTCCTGTGGTCAGTTTGTTGCTAGTTTGCTATGTAAACCCTGTTTATCCAGGACTATGCGGATGATCAAGTGAGTAGGACAAATTGCATAGCTATTTCAAAGAGCCAGCTCAAGCATAACAGACTGACTGGCTTTTTTCTGCGCTATATACTTTATCTGATTTCAACCTTATAGTGTGTAATGAATGAATGAATGCATATCTGTGAGTGTGCTAAGAAAATGGGGTGGAAAGAAAATAACCCTCAATGTGTAATCAGTGCACCACATCAAGTCATACCTGAAGGAAATAAATTGCATTGCACAAGCTGATCTTCCCAAACCAGTTGCTATTTATAGATATGTGGAAATATTCAATTTGCTTTGTCACTTTGTCCAAATCTGGTCTCCAAAGTCTAAGGCAATTCTACCTTGTTTTCACTTCGTACTTAATCAGATCTCATTCGAAGTAGATGAATAATTGCAGTCCGTACTGGTGTCACTAATACACAGATATTAGCTTGTGAAGAAGGCTCCTCAGTTATTCATTCTTAATGTTAGACCAATGTAAGTAACCAGAAGATTTATGTGAGGTGTCCATTGATATTTTATGAAGCCTTAACTTCTATCAAGATGCTTCTGCCTTTTTATGTGAAGTCCTAATTTTGAATTACTAAATTTGTAGCCATTTCCACATTAACTATTACAAATGTCTCGATTCAAATTAGTGAATCCACATTAACAGTTTGGAGTCACATTCGCTGCTTCAAGTATTAAAGGAATCTTTGTTCTTTCTACTATTTTGAATTTTAGGCTCCACAGAAGCCTTGTGGCCACTAACTAATGGGACATCTGTGGAATTTAAATTATACAATATCTTCATGCTGATACATAGCTAAATCTGGACAATGTATATTTGTGTCTAATACACACACCATTATCACATTAAAGTTCCCTCAGGGACAAGGCAAAACTGTTGAAAAAAAATCATGGCAAGCCAGACCAAGGAAATGTCCCATCCGCTGCTGAACCCATCTGCAGATTGCTAACAAGTATTATAATAGATTCAGAATGACTTTGGCCATTGTTAATTTCCTGCCAATGTATTAAAACTTATATTACCTGTTCATGGAAAATGTCACAGACAGACGGGAATTAGGAAGTCATGCTGGATGCGATGCCCCTACTAACACAAAATTCACCATGCAGGCTCTTGGAAGTATATTGAAAGTTTGTATGGAAAAATAATAAAGTCCTTTCAGCATGTGCTATCGAATCTGGATTTTAGAAAAAGATCCCTTTATTTTCTATCCAAGAAGAACTGGCTATTGAGCCAATAATCACTTTTTGACCCCAACTTTCTAAGATTCTCACTGGTGTTAACTGAGCTAGTTAAAATGGGATTTTAATTCTCCCTCAACTATCCCTTCCCCACCCCTTTATTTCCCCAGGCTGGAAAATGTGTTAATGTCTTAGGAACTGTACATAATGTTAGAAGTCATTGTTTTCATTAAACAGGGACTAGAAGCCACCTGATGGACTGTGGCACTTATAAAGTGATTCCCTCCCAACCCCCCCAATCACTAATTTGTTGGCATTTGACATTCCCGTCTGACATTCCTTAGATCTTAGGGAGTTAAGAACCAAACCATGTAAGAACATGAAAAATGACACTTTAAATTAGTAAATTATGAACTTTCTGTGAACTTAGCAGATGAACATCCTCTTTCATGTCACACTCAATTTCCTTACACATGTTTGACTGAATTGAGTAGGTTAATGGACAAAGTTACTGGTTTGATCATTACCTTGTTAATAACTGTAAAACACAACTTTACAAAAAGCAAAAATATCTGTATTTTAGATTTCAAGACATGTATACATAGCTGATGAAACAAATCTTAAGGCAGACCAGAAATAATGCAAATCCAATATAGTGGCAAACAATACATTTCACCATATTTATTGCTGTATGATTTTAAAGCTGGATGCTGAATAACTGCATCTTCTCTGATGAAAGGCCATTGACTTGAACTCTTACTCTCTCCACAAGTGCTGCCAGATCTGCTGAGTGTTTTCCAGTATTTTATGTTGTAATGTTAGCATCTTTTAATTATAGGTTGAAATTACTGTCTTGAAGGACACTGGATGGAATTTTATTAATTGTGTGGGAATGGCTTTGGAAGTGTATTTTATTATGGGTTTGTCTGTTCTTCAAATAAGCTCAGGTCAGATATCAAAGTACACCTTTAAACAGTATTATTAACTATATATATGTGTATATATATATGCTGCTTGAGCTCCAGGCATCTCTGTCTAGACCTGCACTTGTTCCAATCTTCTAGCTGAGTATCTATTGTATGACTACTGAGGTCACAGTTACAACACAGAATACTTCAGCGGCTCATCTGCATATTCATTAGACCCTATCTTTCCACCTCCCTGCCCAAGTACATTCATGGTTTCCAACATTATTAACTAAAAAAAATTTCTTCACATTATCAACTGAAAACACTTAACTAAAAGTATTCCCATTCAGCAGAAAGTACTTCCAACACCACTCACTGCCCTCAAAGACTGTTGCTCACAGGTTCAACCACTGTAGAAACTTGTCTCTGATCCTCTTACTTGATGTGACGTAGGTGGGCGATGGTCTGTCCCTTGACCTCAAGCTGTGCTTTCAGTTGCTGAAATGAGAAAAATAAGATTAGTAATACTATTCCAGGTGAAAAGTTGGTTACTATATTAGTCTGAAGAACATTAGGTGCTCATTAGGTGGACACTATTTCCTCTTGACTACCCTTGGATTGATTTCGGCTTGTTACACTCTTTCATGATAACATAGGTAGAAAAGATCATTTGACAATGAAACACCAAAATCATACGTTAACATCATCAAATATGAGCTGATAGGCATCTCTCTTCCTCTTCATGAACAGTATAATGACATCTTGAATTTCTTGCACTGTATTCTCACATTTAAGGTGAAGAGATGAATCAGTCTTCACGTAGATTGAAGAGTACAAATTCACTTTCACAAAAGACATGCACAAGGACTGCTGACTATTATCAAATATCTGTGTAGACATTGCTTCTTGCACTGGACAGTTTTCACTCAACATTGCCAGGAGTACGTATGAGTTGTTGCAAACCAGTCTGATTGAAAGGACATGAGTCTTGAACATCATAATTGAAAGTTGTCATTTCTGATAACACACATTGAAAGCTAAATGATGCTAAAGAATCTTTGGGACCCTCATGCAAAAGTAGAACATCATTCTCATGCTTCAGTATTGCTGAAGGGCTTTCCTGTATATGTGAAGTTTATTGTTCTCTGCATAATATCATCAGACTCACTCTGTTTGTTGCCAGTTAAAAGATTATTTTGACCATCTTGGACCATTGAAGACATTAATATATCTATCACATTCTCAGTAGCTGCATCTTCTGCTTCTTCATTCATACTATTTGTCCCACAAACTGGGATCACCAGTAGGAGAAGGAGAAGGGTTCTGCTCACTGTGGAGTACAAGAATATCAGAAGGTTCTTGATGTATGTCATCAATGACTAGACTGTCAGGTATAGCAGGGCTATCTTCTTGAAAACGTGAAACTAGGATATGAATAGTAGTCACAGAGTGAGTCTTCTAGCTAAGAACTTCTGAAAAAATAGGGTTAACCTCTTCAAGAATGACTGCAGCAGGTACCTTGTTGTTTCATGTCAAAGAATTTGATCAAGACAGACCGCTCAAGCAGAAGTTAAGAACTCTCTTCAGGCTTAGACTTCTTTTGAACTTTCTTTATTACATATTAATATGAATGATAATCTGAGATTTACCAGTTTCTAATCTTACAGTTACATCATTAGACTATTCTCAACGCTCAATCAACTTCCTTCCCCATCTCTCTTCCAAGACTGAATTCCACCCACACTGTGTTATATATACCCAGTCGGGTGCAATTTTATGACACAATTGAAAGGTTGTTCCAGAGATCCTAAAGCCCTTACACAACAGGAGGAGTAACATGAATTGGATCAATCTCTTGGAAAAGCTGAGGCAATTCTTGACAGAAGATCGTTCAATCTTCTTGGTGTGAAGCTTCAGTAGTTTGGAAAAGCTGTGTTAAATCTTCACAAATTGTCACCCAATCCTCTTGGGATAAAGACTAATGTTCCTGGAAAGTCTGAGGTAAGTCCTCACAAAAGTGAATGCAGTCATCACCTCAGCATGGAGAAACCTGAACCTGTTGTGGAATGTCTTGTATCAGCTGTAGAAGTCTTAGGTGAACAGAAGCTTGAGGTATAGGGAGAGGCTATTTTCCCTGGAGCGTCAGAAGCTGAGGGGTGATCTTATAGGGGTGTATAAAATCATGAAGGGCACAGATAGGGTGAATAGCCAAGGTCTGTTCCCAGAGTAGGAGAGTCTGAAACTAGAGGGCACAGGCTTAAGGTGAGAGGGGAAGATTTAAAAGGGACCGGAGGGGTAACTTTTTCACACAGTGGGTAGTGCGTGTATGGAATGAGCTGCCAGAGGAAGTGGTGGAGGGGGGTATAATTACAACATTTAAAAGGCATCTGGATGGGTATATGAATAGGAAGGGTTTAGAGGGATATGGGCCATATGGTGGTAAATGGGACTAGATTAATTTAGGTTAACTGGTCAGCATGGATGAGTTGGACCAAAGAGTCTATTTCCATGCTGTACAACTTTATTACTCTAAGCTTGCCAGTCAAAAAGGATCTGTTCTGGGGGAGGGGGGAAGAGGTGGTGTTGGGAATTAAAAGGGGTTCTTGCTAGAACCTACACTGCTCCTGAGAATCTGCCACTTTTGGCCTCAACTTTGGCCATCTATTGCCAGGAAGATCTCAGTGGCATTGTCAATCTGTCCATCATTCAATGCTGCCCAAGATTTTTCCTGCAACAATATCACGCGAATATCGAATAGCATCGGGCAGATGATCCGACGTGTTCCTTTCTAAAGTTAACCTCCATCCTCCCTCCAAAGCTGCCTCTCTGCAGCTGATAAAATCCCATTCACTGTCCTTGAACAATACAGTTCAGGAAAATGCCCTGGTTCAGTCCTTGGTCTGTGTTGACCTTAATTGGATTCCCAGTGACAGATTTACAGCTTGTTTTAAATATCCTGAGTTATTCAATAAAAATCAGGGAGAGAATCAGATCCTGATCATTGTAAGCCACTCACTGCTGGAGATCAGGGGAAGTTCTGGTCATGCTCTCCTTGGATAATCTGCAGGCCTTCAATGTCAAGTTTCAACAATTTATTATTCCTCGTAAATATTTCTGACCTAGGAGAAGGCACACAGGACAATCAATGTGAAGCATTTGAAACCTTAGAAGAATGGTGAATGGCAGAAAATTGGTGAGGGAAGTTATTTTTGAAATACCCTGAGTCTACTGAGTGGAATTTTGGATGGATGAAAATCACGTGTGGGGTGAAATTTGCATTGCTGCTTAAGTGCAGGAAGGGATGGATAGATGGTGCGTTCCTAAATACATTTCTGGTCTGTTCTGTCCAGGGTTGCCAACTTTGGTTAGGTGTATTCCTAGATCAGTCCCTGCACTCAGCTCACCACAATTTCTCAAGAGCAATTAAGGAGGAGCAATAAATGTTAGGTAAGTCAGCAATGTCCTCATCCTGTAAATGAATAAGAAAAAGCCATTTCTTTTTCACATCCTGCCATTTTTTCTGTGGTCCAGACAAAATGTATTCCCACAACAATTAAAAAGGGTCAGTTATTTTATGACTTGATTGTTGATTCGTAATTGTTGGTAACAGACTATTTTTCACCATATTCCTTTGCTAATTATTTTCTGTGAAACTTCAGAAAACTACTGTATTTCTGGCCAAACTTCACCAAAGAAATATAATGGGAGGATGATGAAAAATTCTGGCCTGTTTAATTTAATTCACCACTTTATACAATTTAGGTCTCAGATTATCCAGCGGACCTAATGTGTTTATCCTTCGGTGGTTAAATCAAACAAAAAATAATAATCACATGGGGGAATAACATTCTTTTAGTCTTCTCTACTTGACTTAACTTGACTGAGCTGACTGGATCACATTCTAAGTGTGATGCTGTTATGACCTCCACAGACTCCGATAAAATTAAAAAAAGACATTTGATCTTCCACTTAGTAGCTGAAAGAATGATGTCAAGATTTCACATTTTAAACTTTTATGTAACAAATGACTTAAAAATGTTATTGACTAAACATTGATTTTGAACATATGAATAGGATCAGGAATAAACCACTTGGCCCTTTGAGCCTACTCTGCCATTCAATAAAATCGTGGCTGATCTGATTACTTCACATTACTATCTACCTCTACTTTCTTTTTGTTGGTATTAACACTTTAAATTACAGAAAGGAAAATTCCCACTTTTATACGTATGCACTCTCCCTACAATTACATTCCTTTTACCTAACACTCCACAGTTACTGCCACCTTCCAAGGGATTCCTGTATTCCTATTTTGCTAAGTCATAACTTCAAGTGATTGTCTCCAGCTTTTTTTCTCAGTTTTCAGGGAGTTTCTTAACTCTACCACCAGCAGTAAAGCCTGCCAATGATAAATAAATGCTCCCCCTGGCCACGCCACAACAAATCTCCTGGAATCCTAATAAGGCTGCAGAATGTATCTCTTTGACTAGAAACCATGACACTTCTGCACCCAGGTGTAGTAGTTTACAAAAGCCAAAGAGCTTTTCTTCTCTCCACTAACTACACAAAAATGTTTCTCTGTGATATTCACTGATTTGTAAGGAAGCCTATGATCTGATCTCAACCACCCTTCCCTCTGCTCTTTTTTCCATGGCAATGTGAAATACATTAACCTTGCATCTGGGTACTAATGCTAACTAAGTTTCCGATTGTCTTTAATTTTAGATTTAAATGGACAGTTTACAAATGTTTATAACCAGATGACTAAATGCCTTTCGAAGACCTTAGAAGACTCGAGATCTACCTGTTGGGAACTCAGAGATTGCTGCCATTGTCTACAGATGTAAATATCTTTCACTTTCTTCCCACTAAAACAATCTAAGCCCCCATTTAGTTTCTAATGATCAAACCACCAGGCTTAATGTGGTGTAGACTTCTGAACTGGTCACATGACCTCTTCATTTATCATAATTTTAAAGAAAAAATTCCAAAACATAATAATGTTATAAAACTTCACAATATGTAACAATACAATTCTATCAGATTTTTTTATAGCCCTGCCAACTTTCTCCTAACTTCTTTCCTGCTTCATGGTAGGGTAGCTATGATGCTGCTTGGTCTGCTGTGTTCATCCAGCCCTGCACCTTGTTGTCTTAGATTCAATAGCTGCTGGGTGAGCTTCAGTAATACACTGTAAGTGTAAATCCTAACAGTGGGTGCAACTGTTTGACAAGAGTGGGGGGGATCTCACCCAACAACCATAAGTATGCTTCAAAGAAAGGTGCTAGGGATCAACAAGCAGAACCCTGGCTAATTATCGCTCTTCCTTCACACAGTGGTGCTGATACTTGCTGTAAAGTAGCAAAATTCATCCACTCAGATCAGCTGAAGTGGCATTGTTGAGTAATTACACAAAAGCCAACTGATCATTAACAGAGGAATCCAACAGACTAAAAGGGAATGTGTGAAACTGAGCTCCTTCGGTTACCAAAACCTGAATAATTAATTCATTCAGTTTAATCTCACTTAATATCTTGTAAAGCCATTTTTCAAACAAAAAGTACAATGTTCAATGGCTTTTAAAATTATAAATATTTCACTTATCCAAATGATTTTAAATATGTAATTATGCTTCTATGTATCTTGTTTCGGTCTCTTTTCTCTCCTATTATTAAAATTTGGGGAATTTTTTTGCTGTTTCTGGAAGGGACTAAACTTGATAAGAAATTGAATTGGGCAGGCTTTTCTGTTTGATAGGTGTCCTGAGCACACGGAATGAGGAATAAGCAGACATGGAAGAAGGGTCCCTGGAAGGGACACCTCCAAAATTTTCCATCTGTAATGTACGAAAAATTGACTGAACCCCCTCACAGGATGCACTATCCACCCTGATCAATTTTCCTGTCTGTAATCCAATGATTTCAGGTATGGGAAGTGGGAAATTACTTCTTGTTTGTTTATCCACCAGTATCAGCATTAAACATTCCACTGTCAGGTGGAACATCTATGGAATTCCTTGCCCAGTGAAGTAGTTGACGCTACTTCAGTAAACGTTTCTAAAGAAAAGGTAGATTTTTTTTGAACAATAAAGGAATTAAGGGTTATGGTGAGAATGTGGGTAAGTGGATCTGAGTCCACGAAAAGATCAGCCATGATCTTATTGAATGGTGGAGCAGGCTCAAAGGGCCAGACGGCCTACTCCTGCTCCTAGTTCTTATGTTCTTATGAACACAGGTCACCTGCAACTTAGAGCTTCTCCAGATTCTGAGCTAAGAAGAAATATGAAGCAAAACAAATCATTCAAACCATCAAGCCTCATCTCTCTACAGCTGATGTAGCACCGGTACTATTGTAAACACTATTCCAGTTTTTTGATCTCCTAGTATGATAAATGAATATGGGTAAAGCTTTCAAGAAGATAAAATTTTGTACCTTCTTGAAAGGTAAAATTCTGAACTTGCAGATCTATCAGACTAACATATAATGTACATTGTTCAATCCTGAGTGCTCGCATTCCATTGATGACATTTGTATGTTTCTAGCAACACAGGAACCACCGTGTTCAGCTGAGTATTTTGTTATGTACGTTTATCCCTCCAGTCTTCAGACCAACTCTTCGCTTGATACTTATCCTGCATCTTGTTTTTAACATAAAACCAGCTTCATGCATTAATGGTAAGTTATACGTCAAAGATTACAGATTGAAATTAAAAGTAGCATTCCTGAAAACATAACGTTTTCAAATGTCACAGGAGCTGGCCTATCTGGGATTGTTAATTAGTATCAATAGCTGGGATGATTTGTGTTAAGGATCAGCAGACCCTGCAAACCGGGCTTAGCCCCAGTCAAAGGTATGAACTTTTAACAGTCTTCAGACAGAGACAGGGGAGAGATTCATCTCATGTCTGGGCTTGATCCAGAGCTAGCTCTAGGAATTCTAATGACATTATTCAAAACTATTGACCATTCAGCTCTCTTGGGCTTTGGGGAATGAAAATCTGTGGGACTTTTAGAGTAATGGGATTAACATCAGAAACGTACATAATGATGATGATGTAGTAATCATGTTAGAGTCACATGATGTAGTATTTTGAGCTGGAAGGTAGTAGAAGCTTTAACCTGGTGGGAAAGTAATGTGTGCATATATATCAAGCTGTAAATAAAGAGGTCATGCAAAGGTTCCATAGTCTCCAGTAGCAATACTTAGGGAGACTAAATAATGTTGGAAGTCACACTACAACTGAAAATGCTGACAATGGAAAAGGCCAAAAGAAGAATCAAAGTCAGCAACTGAAGTGAATCTCGTGGTCAAGAAGAAGATGCAAATGTTTTTAAAGACTCACCAGGATGCTGGGGACATCATGAGACAGCAGAAGGCTGGAAAATAGATGGGTGCAGACCAGGATATTTTTTAGACTTTTTACAAGCCAGAGAAGATTTGACATTAGAAAAAGTTGCGCAAATCCTTAGGCAAATGGAACCTTGCATTGGGAATATGGTGTGTGTTTGAGGGTAAAAAATCAAAGAAGGTGATTCAGTTCTTAGACTCTAAAAGAGATAATTCGGAAACCATTCAAAAAATGGAGACGTGCATGCTAACTGCTATTTTGATGTGTCTTAGATTTGAAGAGAACAAGACACAACTTAAATGGCCTAAACAATTAAATGACCATCATAATCAATGAAATTGCAATGTCTTGGAGGAGCATCATTAAAAGTAAAAGTCCATCTCATGGCAAAGCTAAGATATAAGGGAAAACAAGAAATGAAACCTCTCCATGTCCTTCAGAATCAAAAATGTGTTTACTAAGTAGAAAGACATGCTTAACGTTAAGATAAAACTGTAATGTTGAGAGATTGTAGACATAGAACAAGCAAATTAATTCTGAAGTGATTCCCAAAATATTTTTGAGATTTTGAAGACAGAGTATCAATTATGTATTGGGATGATGTGAAACCTATCTGTATCACACACATCAAAAAAAGATACATTTATCACTCTTGGAAAACATTAAAGAAGAAATGGAGAATATATTATGGCAAGGACTGCTTTCACTGGTTACTATTTCAATAAGATTGTGTTCAGGTGCAGCTATGGTACCAACAGCAAATGGTTCAATAAGAATGCAAATGGATTTAACTCAAATTACAAACAGTCTAATGTGAGATTCTCCCAATGACTTCGGTGGATAAAAGTCTAGCAAAACTAGTCAAGAGTGCTCATTTTGTAAATTTTTCAGAGCACAATGTCAATACTTGGGAAGGCGCCAATAATTTAATTGGCTACGTAAGTAACATGTTAAGACATAGATCCACAAAACAAGGAACACGACTAGAGTTAGAACAGAATGAAAGTCCTACAGAACGAAGGTCTAACACTAACTGAGGGTTTGCAAAGCCTAAAATAAGAACATTAACCAAACCATGGGACTACAAGTGATCTGTAAAAGAAAACAACACTATAAGAGAAATCCCAGCAATATCACAGAAATTAAAAGATTCATCGGGACAGTTAATTAAATGAACATATTTCTACCAAACTCGATAGAAGTTAATGAACATTTGTAATAGCTTTTACAATGGAGTCATCAATGATGCTGAAACATCAACAATGAAAAGACTTTTGGCAAAGTCAAAATTCCTGATCTTTTCAGAACTCCTGATACACAATGATCTACATTTATAGACTTCAGTAGCAACAGATACATCTTCAACAGGACTGGGGCAACAATCTTTCAACTGCAGAAAGAGGAAAAGTGTAGACCAACCTATTTATGCATCTAGATTGCTAATACAGACAGAACAGCAATTGAGAAAGAAGCTTTGGTGGTAACATGGGTATGTAAAAACTTTCAGATTATGTGATGGATTTGCGGTTTAAAATTGAAATTGCCCATTGCTGATCTATCACCCAAATCCAGCATCATAGATTAAGGTTCATGAGGTCTGTTTCGATGATAGAAAATGTATAGGTAAAAAATCAAGTAACATTACCGAGAATGACCACAACTGGGTGAAACAGCATTAGGAGTTGCAAAGGGACAATCAAATTCAAAATTTCAATAAAAGGTACAGAGCAGAAGGATTATTGGGGGGAGGTAGGGACAAGAGATAAAAGAGAGAAGGAACGTTTAGAGCAAGAACACCACAAATGGTATCACGTATGCTTGAATTGGATCATGGGATATACGGAGAAATTGTAATCCAATGATGCAATTAAACAGGAAACCAATAGAAATGACTGATGATGAAGAGGAAACAGAAAGATCTACAATCTCCTCGGAGAAAAAACATGCACATTGTTAGAAGGGAGAATGCAAAACATCCTAGATCTCAGAATGAGTTCAGAACCAGATCAGGGATATTTGCCAAAGCACTACAGATGCGAACTTTGTTCTGAAACTTCTGGGGGAGATATTTTGAATGTAAACAAAATGGGGCTAAAGATATTAAAGGAGATATACTGCAATGGGATTAACATCAGAAGCATACATAATAATTGTGTTGATGATGTAGTAATGATACCATAGTCACATGATTAAGCAAAGGGAGGTGAAAGGGAATGGAAGCTTGAACCTAGAATGAAGAGAGTGTCTGTATAGATCAAGTTGTAAATAAATTCTTACTGAAAGTTCTATGATCTCCAGCAACATTACTTTGGGAGACTAAATAAAGCTAGACCTCAGACAAACAACAAAACAGGACTGACATTCCACCACAAATATCAGGATGTGTCTCACAAACTTCCACTGCTGACCTTGCCAGAGTCTGCAGGTCCATGGGGACGTCTCCTATTTTATCTGATTGAGATGAACAATGATAAATGATGTTTAATGCAGGCAGTGTAAAGAACTGTTGATTGGATTTTAAAACAAGTAATGAACATAAGACCATAAGATACTGGGTAAATGATGTTGAAATAGATATGAAGATAAAGACTTTGAAATAGGTCTTCAATGGTTTACATATCCAACTGCTACTACAGTAACAATTAAGAAGAAAAGCAATGGAATATTGAGCCAAAGGCCCCAATATATGATAAGTTATAAGTTATATGTAATAAGATATGATTCAACTAAATCATTCTTTGGTACAGCACGCTCAGTGGTACTTAGTTCCTGTCACTGAGTAACAACATAAAAAAGAACAAAGCTGATCTCTGAGATAGTAAGAACTGCCGATGCTGGAGTCAGAGATAACACAGTGTGGAGCTGAAGGAACACAGCAGGCCAGGCAGCATCAGAGGAGCTGGAAAGATTATGTTTCGGGTCGATCTCTGCCTGAGTTTGAATGAGATACAGGCAGGTGTGAGGCTCTGGATTGCTTTTGAACTTCCTGATGCTGTGACACTGCAATTTCATTTGAATTTTTATCTTCCTCTTCTGGAAGTTGTAGCTGACATTTATCTCATGGTTGTTTGTAGGACTCTGCTCTGCACTGATTGGTTACCACTTCTGCCTATAAAACAAGGACAATGTATCAGATGAGATGTGGGGTTTCAGGTACAAAGTCATTAAAATGCCAGAATCAGATACATGAGATAATCTAAAACGCTCATAAATACTGGCCTTTATATCCAGAGAACAGGAATATCAGAAACAGAAGTCAGGCTTCAGTTGTGCAAAGCTCTGGTTAGGCCATAGATGGAACAGTGCAAACAATTCTGGGATTACACCTTGAAAAGAACATATAAAGTCCTTGGACAGAGTGCAGCATAAATTTATCAGAGTCATACCTGCATTTCAAAGTCTAAATCAGGAGAGGTTATGCAAACTAAGTTATATTTCATAGAATTTAGAAGGTTAAAGGGTGATCTGATCAAAATTTTCAAAATGTTAAGGGGACAGTCAGAACAATAGAAAGGAACTTGACTGAATTACATGCTGAGGGTGTGTCCTTTATGTCCCAGCATAATTGGTGGTGGTAAGCCTGACTTTGCTGAACCAGCTCACTCAGCTTTCATCCTGGGGAATGGTCCTTTGACTAGTGTGAGTCAGGACATTCATCCATCTCCAGGCATACCAACAGTGCCAATAGTAGTGGTGGCCATTGCTGGCACTGCAGGCAGCCAAAGGGGTGGCACTTGGTCACAGGCTCAGACATTCAATTATGATCTGGATATCACTGGAAAGGAGGTGATGAGTTGAAGCAAATGACAGGAAGCAAAGGTTAAATAAGCCTTTTGAGATTGACAGAATGTTTAGTATTCATTGGCAATGAGCACGGTTTCAGTGGTTCCCTGGTCTCAGGTGTCTTGAGTGTCCAGACTGTAGCATTCATTGGAAAAAATAAGCTTCAGCAGTCACCTGTTCAGCTGAACAATTAGCAGGTTAATGCTTACAACAAGGAAAACCCTGACTATCAAATTGTCTGTTTAATTAATGATTCATGGTATGTATTCATTGCAGACCAAATATTATGTTAATGTTTGCGATATTATGCATTTAAACCAGCTTCACTTAAACATGAATGAGAGACAATTGGAATTTGAAGATGCATTTAACAAGCCCTGTTCAAACGCTGCTGACTATATAATCAGTGACAGTGTGCAGCTTTAAGTACAGGAGGAATTGAGTGCTAGCAATTGAAAAACCTGAAACTTAACCCATCAAACCTTTCATGGGGAAAAAGAAACAGTTCCTCTTGTAAGAAGTTCGGAAATAGTGCTGTCCTGAAAGTACGTTTTTCTCTCAAAAACAGTAATCAGCAAAGTTATTATTTTCCGACACTACGGGTGGAGTTTTTATCGAGGAAAAGCCACCTATGGATCTAGTGACTGTAATTATTGCTCTGGTCTTTGTTTTGCTGTTTTTTGGAACACATACAGGAAAGTGTCATTGATGGTAAAGATTAGGGTTGGACCAACCCATGAAAAAACTTTTGAAGAATGCAATTTACTGCAACCACAACGAAACAAACACATCTACAGTTTGATCATAATCATTGCCAGTCAGCAGAAATTTGAAAAAAATGGCACATTTACTTTTATGGAACTTTTTATTTCAGATTTTGTACAATAGGATCGAAGATCTTCTGAACAATACCATTGAGGGACCTGTATTGGAAGTTCTTGTCTCAAAGACAAACAGCTACCAGCAATGCAGAGCTCAAATTAATGTCATTTTTAAGTTGGTGGGAGTTACAAATCAGAATTTCCATGCTGGCTGCAGAAACAGGTACAATCTTTGGACTACTTCAGTTTCAACATAACTGTTAATCGTGTGATTCCATTTAAAAGGACTACTTCAGAATTAGGTCTCACACGGTCACAATAACAATGTTTTTCAACTTTACTTCCTCTCTGACACAATAATTCAATTGATTATTGAACAGCACAGATGGACTCTCCTTGTTACCTTTTTTTTTTGTCAATTCTCTCTCCTCCTGCCTCAACACTCCATAGCCTCTGACTGAATGGGATAATAGGTGAAGAAATCTTCGTATACCTCACTCAAGTCCACCTTCCTCCCCAGCAAAAGTAAATGGTGAGTTGGTATCTTCAACTGTGGAAGACATTATTGTCATGCCTAATCTTGTCACAAAAATGACATCTGAACTATCACTCAGAGACAGTAAGAACTGCCGATGCTGGAGTCTGAGATAACACAGTGTGGAGCTGGATGAACACAGCAGGCCAGGCAGCATCAGAGGAGCGGGAAAGCTGGCACTTCGCGTGGGGACCTTTCTTCAGAAATGGGGGAGGGGAAGGGGGCTCTGAAATAAATAGAGACGGGGGTGGTGATAGCAGGTAGGTAGTGGGGGGGATTGGTCAGTGAGGTGGGAGGAGTAGACAGGTGGGAGAGAAGACGGACAGTTCAAGGAGGCGGGGATGGGGGCGGTTGGTGCTGGTCTTGGGATGAGATTGGGGGTGGAGAGATTTTGAAGCTAGTAAAGTCCACATGAGACCACTGGGTTGTAGGCTTCCAAGGCGGAATATGTGGTGCTGTTCCTCTAGTTTCCGGGTGGCATCGTTGTGACACTGGAGGAGGCCCAGGATGGACATGTTGTCCAGGGAGTGGGAGAGGGAGTTGAAGTGTATCACAACTGGGAGGTGTTGTCGTTTGTCGCGAACCGAGCGTAGGTGCTCTACAAAGTGGTCTCCGAGCCTCCGCTTGGTCTCACCGATGTAGAGGAGGCTACATCTGGAGCAGCGGATGCAATAGACCACATTAGCGGATGTGCAGGTGAACATCTGTTTGATGTGGAAGGTTTCTTTGGGGGCTGAGATGAAGGTGAGGGGGGAGGTGTAGGTGCAGGTGTAGCAGCTCCTGTGGTTGCAGGGAAAGGTGCCGGGGGTGGTGGGGTTAGTGGGGAGTGTGTAGTGGATGAGGGAGTCGCGGAGAGAGCGGTCTCTACGGAAGGCAGATAAGGGTAGGGAGGGAAATATATCCTTCGTAGTGGTGTCAGATTGCAGGTGGCGGAAGTGGTGGAGAATAATGCGTTGAATCTGGAGGTTAATGGGGTGATACGTGAGGACAAGGGGAATTCTGTCTTTGTTCTTATTGCCGGGAGTGGGTGTGAGGGCTGAGGTGTGGGAAACGCCAGAGATGCGGTCGAGAGCATTTTCGACAACTGTTGGGAGGGATGTTGCGGTCCTTGAAATATGAGGACATCTGGGATGTTCGGAAGTAGAATTCCTCACCTTGGGAGCAGATGCGGTGGAGGTGGAGGAATTGGGAATTGGGGATTGCATTCTTGCAGGAAGGTGAGTAAGAGGAGGTGTAGTCCCGGTAGCTGTGTGAGTCAGTGGGCTTGAAATAGATATCAGTTTGGAGGTGGTTACCAGGGATGGAGACAGAGAGGTCCAGGAAGGAGAGAGAGGTATCAGAGATGGTCCAGGTGAACTTGAGGTTGGGGTGGAAAGTGTTAGTAAAGTTGATGAACTGTTCGAGCTCCTCGTGAGAGATGAACTGTTCGAGCTCCTCGTTCATCAATTTTACTATCACCTTCCACCCCAACCTCAAGTTCACCTGGATCATCTCTGATACCT
>NC_063335.1:41808455-41827529 GCF_021869965.1 Rhincodon typus
AAGGAGAGAGAGGTATCAGAGATGGTCCAGGTGAACTTGAGGTTGGGGTGGAAAGTGTTAGTAAAGTTGATGAACTGTTCGAGCTCCTCGTGAGAGATGAACTGTTCGAGCTCCTCGTTCATCAATTTTACTATCACCTTCCACCCCAACCTCAAGTTCACCTGGATCATCTCTGATACCTCTCTCTCCTTCCTGGACCTCTCTGTCTCCATCCCTGGTAACCACCTCCAAACTGATATCTATTTCAAGCCCACTGACTCACACAGCTACCGGGACTACACCTCCTCTTACTCACCTTCCTGCAAGAATGCGATCCCCTATCTACCTGCTATCACTGCCCCCCCTCTCTATTTATTTCACAGCCCCCTTCTCCTCCCCCATTTCTGAAGAAGGGTCCCGACCCGAATCGTCAGCTTTCCTGCTCCACTGATGCTGCCTGGCCTGCTGTGTTCCTCCAGCTCCACACTGTGTTATCTCAGACTCCAGCATTGGCAGTTCTTACTATCTTTTATACTATCTACATCCTTTCCCCTCTCGTTCCCCACTCCCAAAGAAAACAGGCTCAGGAAACAAGGTCCAGTCATAGTCTTCAAAAGTGACTGGTCAGATACTTGAGAAGAAGAAAGAGCATAACAGTAGGACTAACTAGATAGAGATAATAAGAACTGCAGACAGTGGAGTCAGAGACAAAACAGTATGGAGCTGCCCTACCTGCTGTGTTCCTCCAGCTCCATACATATTTGGATAGCTTTTTTTCAAAAACCAGCACAGACATAATGAGCTGAATGGCCTATTTCTTTAAGATTCTTGAGTCTCATCCATAAGGAAATTAGGGACAATGCAAAGCTCCCATATCTAAGATGCTCATTTGTGCTAGTGGCAGCAAATCTCAAATATTAGTCAAGTGTGAATCATCGTCTTACTCTTTCTGTTCTTCACGTAGATTTAATTCACGTAAAAGAACAAATGCACCACAAAGCCTGAAAAGTTTGATGAGTCAATAGAGAAACAGGAATCATTTAAAACATATTTATTCCATAAATTTTGCAAAGTTGCATAGAGGTGCTGACAGGTGGAGTCTGTTCTCACAAGACTTCCTCCCACGCACCCATAGCAATGAAACAGTGGTGGCATCGTTCTAACATGCAAGAGAGAATGGCACGAGAAAATAGTTACAGAGTAGAGCAGCGAGCATTCCCCTGTGTCAGTAAGATTTTTATAAATCAAACTTTTGTGTTTGAAAAATGACATTAAATGCAAGTTAAGGTAAAATTTAACACAAACTGTACAAACAAAGCAATTTTCACCACACCCTCGTCACCAGAATACTTAAACAACCTGCACAGG
This sequence comes from Rhincodon typus, assembly GCF_021869965.1. Taxonomy (NCBI): domain Eukaryota; kingdom Metazoa; phylum Chordata; class Chondrichthyes; order Orectolobiformes; family Rhincodontidae; genus Rhincodon; species Rhincodon typus. Next base: position 41,809,803 of record NC_063335.1, read on the forward strand.
CTGCTTCGAAAACAGAATTTACTGTGTAAAAAGAATGCATTCCAGTTAAGGGTGTACATTCCTGAGAACTCTCGAGGTACTGACAATGTATGCTGCTACATGTAAGTATCACTCTAGGTTGGCTAATAGGTAGCTATGAGACAGGGAGCCTCATATGACTTCCAAATGTTATCGGAACCCCTGGGCAGAAATTCTCTGGTTGTTAAAGGAAGCGCTCTTTATGAATACATTTACGATTTTGCTCGAGTTAGCGATGAGAACAAATCTCCCCTTCTCTGAATATCAGATTTGAAAGTTATCACCTTAAGATTAGTTCTTGTCTTTCATAACAGAAACAACATAATCTTTTGGTGTTTCTCTTTGTATTGTGTGATGTGATCTTTGTTAAGGGTAGCAAGGGATACTCAACAAGGTGGGCTAAATGATGGTGAGGTTCAGCCACGGTTGAATTGAATAGCCAAGCAAGTTCAAGAAGCCTCCAAGAGGAGAATTTTAATTGTGTCAGGACATTCTCTCCACCTCCTGGAAAGTCAGCGGGGAACATATCCTTGCTGAAATCTACTGCACTGCGACGGCTAATTGACTGGAGATGGAATTTCCACCTTTCACTCAGGAGTCATGATTCAGAGAGCTGTAGGCCAATCTGACAGCAGCTCTGTAGCCCCAGTGGTGGTACTGGGAGCTGTAGCCTTTTCTGAGGCTTTAAGTGGTGCTCCAATACTATATCCTGAAGGTCAGGATGGGTCAGCGTGGATGCTTCACAGAGGGGTCAGGAAAGGTGCAGGAGTTGTGATGACAAGGCCAGGCAGAGGGAAAGCTTCAGCGTTTGGGAATTGGGGGAGGTGAGGGGGAGTGATTGGAAGAGGGAAGACCTTGTGGGGGATACACTCAATCATGAAAGGAGACCAGTAATGGGGGCATTCCCATGCCTTTCCTTCTAAGATCCCAACAGAGCATATCCGAGGCACCAATCTCCCCCACACTGATCTCTGAACTCCTCCAGATGGCTGAAAAACTACAGGCCAGACAGCAATTGGCCCTTATGTAGCCAAAACGTCAGCACTTTATTATCTCATTTGGATGAAAGTGGACAGTCCTTTTTCTTCCTCCTGTAAAACTGCAGACAGGTTGGGAGTGGGTGGGTTACTCCCGTGGGGAAATTTAAGTGCCCTGCCGGAAATCTCACAGATGTGGGATGGTCAAATTCTGCTCTATGTCCTGTAAGATGTTCCTTCGTTCAACTCTGCCACTTCACAAAGATGTGAAGCCTTAGGCTCAAACTTCACAGTGGTGTGAGAAATGAGCAACATCATTTATTTTGAACATGAAGCAATTGGTGTTCTGAACATAGGTGTACAAGTGGTGCCTTGCATTTTACCAGAATCCCACAACCATCTATGACTTTGGTCATGACCACTCAACAGTAGAGGAGGAGCCAGCTCTGTGTTACTTCACTTCTTTTGCTAGGTGATAGAGGTAAAATTAACGGTCACTGCTGGAGTCAGAAGAAAACACTTTCCACGCTCCACATATGACCAATGGCTTGTCAGAGATAGTATAGATCAGGCATATAGGGGTAGCCCTTGTCTCCAATGTAACTGTGCAGGGTACATTAACATAGTGGTTCTGTGACAAGAATTTGGATTAATAATGCAGAGACATTGTAAATTGAAGAAATCAAGCAAATCCTGCACAGATATGTACAAGGCAATCATTAAATGGAGAAACACACCTACTGAAGGCATGGAAAGTGATCCAGTCCAAATATTCATGTCGTGCTACACCCAAACTAATCGTCCAATAACGAGAAAAGCTCTTGATGCTTGAGAAGTAACAAGCATGACTGACAAAATCAAAGTGGAACAGCAGTAGGCCGACTCTTGTACATCGTTTGTGTTGAAATGTTCTTGTACTCTATGTCAGTATGAACAAAGCTTAACGTACTGTATGCTTTTTTAAAATGCGCCCTCCACCTGTTCCGCCATTTTCAATGATCTATATACACGAAGTTCCTCTGCTCATGTATCCCCTGAAAAATTGAACCCCTTATTTTTTATAGACTGTCCATAAGATAAGATATAGAAGCGGAATTAGGTCATTTAGCCCATCGTGTCTGCTCCGCCATTCAATCATGACTAACGTGTTTCTCAACCCCGTTCTCCTGCCTTTCTCCCATAATCCTTGATCCCCTTACTAATCAGAACTTATCTATCTCTGTATTCACCTCCACAGCCTTCTGTGGGAATGAGTTTCACAGATTAGCCACCCTCTGACTAAACAAATTCCTCCTCATCTCAGTCCCTTCACTCTCCTACTGGTGGAAACATGGTCTCCACATCCATTATAGCCAGGACTCTCAGTATTCTGTAAGTTTCAATTAGATTCCACCCCCCATTCTTCTAAACTCCATCCTGTACGGACCCAGAGTCCTCAACTGCTCCTCATATGACGAGCCCTTCATCCTTAGGATCATTCTTGTAAACCTCCTCTGGACCCCCTCCAATACCAGCACACCCTTCCTTAGATACAAAGCCCAAAACTACTCACGATATTCCGAAAGGGGTCTGATCAAAGCCTTATCCAGCCCCAGATGTGCATCCCTACTCTTGTATTCTTGAAATGCATACCAACGTTGCATTTGCATTCCTACTTGTCATCTGAACCTGCATGTTAACCTGAAGAGAATCTGAAACTAGGACTCCCAAGTACCTCTGTGCTTCAGATTTCTGAAGCCTTTCCCAATTTAGAAAATAGTCTACACCTCTATTCGTCCTACCAAACTGAATGTTCTTCCTAACAAACACCTCATCACACTTCTCCATTTGAACTTCATCTGACACTTATCTGCCCACTTCACCAACTCTTTTTTACTTTATTCATTCACTGGCTCGGCCAGCATTTTGTGCCCATCCCTAAATTGCTCAGAGGGTAGTTAAGAGTCAACCACATTGCTGTGGGTCTGGAGTCACATGTTGGCCAGACCAGGTAAGGATGGCAGTTTCCTTCCCTAAAGTGAACCAGATGGGTTTTTCCAACAATCGACAACAGTTTCATGATCATCATTAGGCTCTTAATTCGAGACATTTTTATTGAATTCAAATTCCATCATCTGCTGTGGCAGGATTCGAACCCAAGTTCCCAGAACATTATCTGGGTCTCTGGATTAACAGTCCAGCAATAATACCACGAGGACATCACCTCGCCGTGTCAATGTCTGTTTGGAGTTCTACGCTGTCCTCCCAATAATTTACAATGCTTCCAGGTTTGAGAAGCAAGCTCTGGTCACAAAGAAATTTCCAAACTTCCCAAACCTTACTTCCTCTGGCAAATATGGCCACTCTAGAACAAAGTCAAACATATGGGATTAAATCTCACACATTCCCTGTTAGCTGTGTCTAGCCACAAATGAGATAATTAGAAAATAAATATCACCTTCTCCCCTGCTACCCTTGTTTTGATTGTTAAGGTGTAGCCAGACTCTTTTTGTGCTATAGCCAAAGTAAAATCATCATGTACAAGGATTACTCTTACATTTCACTTCTTGACTTAAATTTGGAGCCAAGACAATCAGCAGGCAAACCATCAGTGTAGAATAATAGCATCATAATTTTTCAATGATATATGAATAGTAAGCTGTATAACACAGGATTAAAGTGTTAATTGTATATGAGCTGTGATTAATTCTGAGTAACTGGTGGGCTTTATCTAGAACAAAAACAGAAGTTGCTGGAAAAGCTCAGTAGGACCTGAAATGTTAACTCTGATTTTTCTTCACAGATGCTGCCAGACCTGCTGAGCTTTTCCAGCAACTTCTGTTTTTGTTCCTGACTTACAGTTGCTTTTAGTTTTTATTTAGCATGATCTAGAAATTCACTTCTGCCCCTAAAAATAGATGCTGACTTAAATTGTAACTGTTTGGGTTAGGAGGTGCTTCCTTATAAACCGTAATGGTGCAAGTAGAGGCTAATTACAGTGTGTAAAGATTGGCTCCAGTTATATCCTTCACCAACTGGGTTTTTGGAATCTTAATTTTGCTGTCAATGCATGGGAGCAGGAAGCGAGTGCTGCTTATGTCATCATAGCACACCCACACTGGGACTAGAAATTGGTGTGCTGATGTCTTGTGCGTCTACTGTCATTATCTCTCCCTTGCCACCCTGTTCTGTTCCCTTTGCTGACCCACTTAACACTCCCTCCACTGCCCCATTCTTTGCTCTTGTTACTGCCCTGCTTGCCATCCAGCTCATGACAGGGCAGCAACTGAGATTGTGAGAGCTCTTTGTGAGACTTCCTAAGAACATAACAACAGGATAAAGCCATTCAGCCCCATGAAAGCTTATTCCACCATTCAATGAGATCATGCTTGATCTGTGGCTTAACTCCATATACCTGCCTTTGGCCCAAATTCCTAAAAACCTTCACTTAACAAAATTTTCGCTGGGTCAACAGTTCAGTGCCACGTTAAATAAGTTTAAACCTGGTATGAAGTAGTATAACATAAAATTGCTCATATCTGACAGGCCTTTGCATCTAAATACAAAAGCTTACTGATAGAAGTATGATAAAATAATATCACATAAGTTATTCCACATATCCTGAGGTGTCCGCTGACTTTATGTCACAGGTCACACAACTCCATGGGACATGAGTGTGTCCTCTACAGTGTGGTGGTGGCAAATGCAGCTCCTGGAATATAATGAAAGGCCTAACTTACCTCTTAAGGAATTATAATAAGTAGGGATTGTCCTAGAGTCTCCAGAAATTAAAAATTACTCTCCAGAGCACCACTGTAAACAACACAGTAGACAGTACTCCGAAGGATCTCAAAAATATCATGTCAGTTTTTATTTGCTTTGAATACTACTAATGATAAAAAAGGTAAAGTGAGGAAAATAGACCACCTGTCAAAATCATCTAATTGGGCTACTGAAGACTTTGTTGTGGGAATGAGGTGCACCCATGGTTGGATGTGTCAGGTGACTAATTGCAGGCATACACAAGCTTATTGGAGGTGAGAGATTCTATGATGAAACCTCCTGGGGTTTTTTCAGAGTTGACAACCCTTGGTGTGTGGGTAAACCTTACAAGCTGCCATTTCTGTCTCTCCTCAGTCAAAAAGATGGCAGATCAGACAATCAACTATGAGGATCCATGTGTCTGTTTTGTGGCAATCCCAGATTTTAAGTGACTGAGTGTAATGATTTAAGGTTGGTGTGGACTGTAAATTGGGCACATAGAACCTCTATGCCTTAATCCTTCATTTGAAAAAGGATCATATCGATTCATATTGATTGATTGCGCCATTATCGATTACATAAAGGAGCAAAATGAAGACTTGGTGACATGAATAGATTAGATAGGATTATGCAGATTTAAATTTGACTCAAGACACTTTACCATCATTACACATGTAATATTGCGAAGCTATAAATTGCAATGATTACCCAACATAACAGTATATTAACGAAATAAGCTTCTGGTGATATAAAAATGAACATGATAACTGAAACTGTTTTTATTTTGTCCAGTTATGATATGTTGTGAAATGTCCTTGTTGCTGTATTTTAAAGTTATTAATCTAAACTTGAATATAAAACTATAAAATCTTGCACAATTCTTGTCCTTTAATACAATTCCTATATGCATTAATGTTATAACATTGACTCATTAATACAGTGCATATCATAACCTGTCCTGTTGGTCCATGGAAATTGGATAATTGAAAATTTAGGAACTTTTCTGACATCCTTTATTAGAACACTTCCCTTGGAAATTACAATAAATTGCAGGCAAAAAGTCCTTATGATTAGACAGAAAGATGCCTTGTAGCCAAATGTATTAACTATTTAGCTGTTGTTTATAATTTAAGTTGAATGTTAAGTAAAATTAAGTGCCATAATGTAATATCATAATCCCAGTTGACAAACTGTGAATGAAGTATGTATTGGAGTCCCACACAGTGATATAATTGATTGCCTGTAACAGCTTACAGCATTGACTGCATATTATCGTACCAATCAGTCATATACTACAAAGATCGCTCATCCTTATTGTAATCATTTAGTGTCCCTACAGAGAATTTGAGCCATCAGAAAGTCATTAGATACAGTAAAAATGAAAATTACTGCAACACAGCAGTAAGTGCTATTAGCCAATATTCAAAAGTTCATTTAAAATGTTATAACATCATTTTTTTGCATGATATATTTCTTTAGTCTTGATGTTGCTAGTGAGGTTGACACCTCCCTAACAATCACACCAGCACTGATTCCATTACTTGTTGAGGAATCAAGAAAAATAATGTTTGCAACTATTACCGAAAGCTCACAAATAACAAATCAAGTTTTAATGAGTCACACCAGATTACAAGACGGCAGAAACAGTACACAACACTCTCATTCTACACTATTTCTACATTTTCTATCATGGAATTACACATTGAGCAGTGTATACTATGCAAACTAGAAAAATTGAAGCTGACCTTGAAACAAGTTGCATATTGTATTAAATAAATAGAGCCTGGATCGACTAATTTCAACACCTCATACAAAAAAAAATCTCAAACCTGTTCAGTTGGAAAATAAAAGTGGATGAGAGCGTGAACCAATATATACTTATTTAATTCGTGGAGATAGATTATATCTGTGACTAATAAACTAATTCATATTTTGGTAGCAAAATGAAATAGTTTGGGTATTATAATAGATAAAGTGACTAGTATAAAACACTTGCAATTTCCCATGATTAGATTTTACTATGCAATTAAATGATTTATTGTCAGATGTGCCTGGATAGGGCATTTACTTAGTAAGACACAAAGCTAACGTGCTCACAATGCTACAATATACAGAATTTGCACTTACTGAGGAAGCATATTGTTTTCTTGTGGTTTACTGTCAGATTGGAGTTCGTGCTGCAGTCCAAGATTAACACATTTCACTTTCTATCCCCATGTTGATGCTTTGATACCCTTCAGGTACTGGGCCTATTCCTCCTGAAGGTATTTTAACAAAGATGTAACATTTATACAGGGCAATTATAGATCTGAATCATCACTACAGAATGAGGTGATGACAAATCTTTAACGCACAATATGGTAGTCAGAGCAATGTCGAGAGATCGCAGGAAGCGAAGCAGCAAGGAAAGCAGTCACACACCCCATGTGTAACACATTGAGTGCCAGTATAGAAACAGGACCTTCCAAACGGAAGGCCGTGATGAACAGTTTGTATCTGTAGTTGGGCTGTGAACGTGGCCCATGAACGTGTGGCAAAACATTAATTCACTAAATTGATTTGTCTTGCGACATTGTGCATTGCAGATGTGCACTTATAATGCCATGTGCTCATTCACATATGCTGGAAGCACTGAATACCACAGTATCCTTGTAGCATTAAGTTCAGGAACAGATTATGTCAAAAAACAATGTTTATCTGGTGTGTTCACTTTACTGGTTGAAGAACCTGACAGGGCAGAAGAAAACCATTCAGCCCATTGACCTGTGCTGGCTCTTCATGAAAGAGATTGCAGAATCATTCGCAGACTCCTGCTCGTTCCCCAGGATGCTGTGAATACATTTCTGTTCAATTATGTATCCAATTCCCTTTTGAAAATTACTATTGAACCTGCTTCCACTACCCTTCAGGCAGTGCATTCCAGAGTGTAACCATTCCAGCTTAAAACAATTTCTTCACGTCTCACAATGGTTCTTTTGCCAATTACATTAAGTCCCTGTCCTCTGGTTACTTATCCACCTGCCATTTGAAGCAGATTGCCTTATTTACTCAGCCAAGACTCTTTATGATTTTCAACACCTTATTAAATCCTCCCGTAATCTTCTCTGATCTAAGGAGAGCAGTCTGTGCTTCTCCAGACAGCTAATGGAATCAATACAGAATGCAAAACATTGTTCTGCCGGAAGTCACTGCAATAACTCAGCATATCAAACAGCATCTGCGGAGAAAGGAACCAATTTAATGTGGCAAATCTGCGACTTTTCATCTGTTCATCATTGTTGTCAGCATGATATTGGGCACTCAAATGAGGTGAAAATAGCAAATAAGGAAACAATCCATAAAAAAGCAGTCATTGTGACAGTTTTTGCAACCTCCAGTCAACATGGCAAGATAGAATAGTTTGCTAGCTCACTCCGCAATCTAGACTAATCATTCTAGACTGAGCTAGAGTTTGTCAGAATATATTGTAATATATTTTTTCTGGTTTGTATTGATTACACAGTCTATGGTGATATGTGATTGGGAATGGTGAGTGTGTTCAGTTATGCGGAGACATTGGGGATGCTTGGTTTGTTACCCTCAGAGTTGGGAAGGGTAAGGGGAGATTTGAAATGAATTTTTACAATTCATCATGATTTAGATGTTCAAAATTGATGAGTTTTGATGGACTTCATGTGGAGAAACTGTTTCCTTTGGCAGGAAGTTTGGTAACCAAAGGACTCAGATTTAAGGTAATTGGCAGAGAACCAGAGCAGAGGCAAGGAGAAATCTTCTGTGCCAAACCGTTCTGATCTGAAATGGGCTGCCATAAAGGAAGGAGGAAATATGTTCAAGTGAACAGTGGAAGTAGTTGAATAGCTGTTTTGAAAAGTCAGGACAGATATGATTGTTTCCTTTGGTGCTGCACAAGAGATTTATCTCGAACAAAGTAATTAAAAATTATCTCTGGTCAATCGGTCAGCAAAGATATTGTTTGGTGTGGTTCAGAGCCGATATTGACAACAAAGGTCTGTGCTGAGTTGATTTAAGTTGATGGTTGGTGCTGGTCGAGGTAGTTTCTGAGGGAAACCCCAAATTATCGAGGGAAAATATTGGCCAGACATTTGGCTGAGATTTCTCCTCTTTGTATGTGTTCACAAAGGATCATAAAACTGAACTGAGACGCTGCTGTGTTCAAATATTCTGCACGAAGCCATTGCCCACGTTCAAACCTGACCCTACTGGGTTATAAGCCTAATGTTAACAGAGGATTAGTGGTGCCATTGAAACTATAAATTAAACATTCAGGAGAGAAATTTTAAACGATGAGTGAAAAGATGAATTTTCATCACAGTGACAGTTTGTGCAAATCTAAAACAAAATTCATTGATTACCTTTAAATACAATAATGATTCAATATTTGATCATTTGGGATTCAATTATAATTTTTAGCTTTGCGGCATGTCAAAACAGAGAATCAAACTTTGGTCACCACTCCAAATCAATAACTATTCTCTCAGAGATAGTAGGAACTGCAGATGCTGGAGAATCTGAGATAACAAGGTGTAGAGCTGGATGAACACAGCAGGCCAAGCAGCATCAGAGGAGCAGGAAGGCTGACGTTTCGGGCCTAGACCCTTCATCAGAAATGGGGGAGGGGAAGGGGGTTCTGAAATAAATAGGGAGAGAGGGGGAGGCGGATAGAAGATGGATAGAGGAGAAGATAGGTGGAGAGGAAACAGGCAGGTCAAAGAGGCGGGGATGGAGCCAGTAAAGGTGAGTGTAGGTGGGGAGGTAGGGAGGAGATAGGTCAGTCCAGGGAGGACGGACAGGTCAAGGGGGTGGGATGAGGTTGGTAGGTAGGAGATGGGGTTGGGGCTTGAGGTGGGAGGAGGCTTGAGCAGAATATGAGTTGCTGTTCCTGCAACCTTCGGGTGGCATCGTTGTGGCACTGCAGGAGGCCCAGGATGGACATGTCGTCTGAGGAATGGGAGGGGGAGTTGAAATGGTTCGCGACTGGGAGGTGCAGTTGTTTAGTGCGAACTGAGCGTAGGTGTTCTGCAAAGTGGTCTCCAAGCCTCCGCTTGGTTTCCCCGATGTAGAGGAGGCCACAACAGGAACAGCGGATGCAATATACCACATTAGCACATCTATTCCGCTTGGGAACCCTGCAGCCCAATGGTATCAATGTGGACTTCACAAGCTTCAAAATCTCCCCTCCCTCTACCGCATCCCAAAACCAGCCCAGCTCGTCCCCGCCTCCCTAACCTGTCCTTCCTCCTACCTATCCCCTCCTCCCACCTCAAGCCCCACCCCCATCTCCTACCTACTAACCTCATCCCAACCCCTTGACCTGTCCGTCCTCCCTGGACTGACCTATCTCCTCCCTAACTCCCCACCTACACTCACCTTTACTGGCTCCATCCCCGCCTCTTTGACCTGTCTGTCTCCTCTCCACCTATCTTCTCCTCTATCCATCTTCTATCTGCCTCCCCCTCTCTCCCTATTTATTTCAGAACCCCCTTCCCCTCCCCGATTTCTGAAGAAGGGTCTAGGCCCAAAATGTCAGCCTTCCTGCTCCTCTGATGCTGCTTGGCCTGCTGTGTTCATCCAGCTCTACACCTTGTTATCTCAATAACTATTCTCTCCTTTGATTAGTTCTTCCTTTTCTCTGTGGCTTTCCCTAGCTCTGCAACCTTCTGAGATAAGTGTGCTCCTCTAATTCTGGCATTCTGCACATCCCAGATTTAAATTACTCCACCACTGGTTGCCTTGTATTTGGCTGAAGGCCCGAGGCACTGAATTCCCCTCCTTAAACCTCTCCCCCTACTTAAGGTCTCTTCTTTGCTTTATGATGCTCCTTAAAACACACTTCTTCGAGCAAGCTTTCAGCCACCTGTCTGAATATCTCTTTAAGTAAAAGTGGAAAATGCTTGCAATACTCAATAGTCCTGGCCACACCTGTGGAGAGATAAAGAGGGCTGACATTTCAGAAAGGACTTTTTATCAGAAAGACATTAGGGACTTAACAACTTACTCACAGGTACAAAGGCAGGGAAAGAGAAGGGAGGAAGGAGGAAAAGTCATACAGGTAGAGTCATTTATAACATAGAAGGAGACCATTTGGTCCATCAAGATCATTTCAGCTGTCTGGGGAGCAATTCATCAGTCACTTCTCCACACTAATCTCCTTGTCCTTATATCGTTATTTCCTTTTGAAATGTTTAGCAAGCCATTGAATTTACAAATTTATGGAGTCTTCAAAACTGATCAGAAATCAAGTGGCCTCAGCAGATTGCCGACAGGGCTTTTATACCAAAAGTGAAAGACATTGATACATATTTAGAGGAAGACATCATGGCTACAGACAGGCAGGAAGTGACGGCAGACCAATCACCTGCAGTCATGAGCCCACTCTATTACCAGAAGACCGACTGAGCGAGTGGTAGTATTTTACATCAATACAGTGTGAGAACTTAATGTAATTGAAGAACTTATACAGTTTTACAAAGAACAATAAATTAGATATTGATCAAATCTTTTTGTGTATCTCAGTAATAATCCTCATGTCCAAGAACACAGGAAGTTGGTTGACCAACAAATCATTTTGTCCCAACTTCCTTTGTGACCAGCGAATTCTAAGTCTTTGCAACTCACTGAGTAAAGACACATTTCCTCACATTCTCCCTGCACTTCTTGCCCAAAATCTTACACCTGTATTCCCTAGTTCTTGTGCCATCAGAAAATGGGAACAAATTTTCCCTGTTTTCCTCATCTAAGTCTATTATAATTTTGTCCACCTGTATCAATTCTCCATTAAATCTCCCTCGCTCCAAGGAGAACAACTGTAGCCTTTCTGACTCAAGCTTGTAACTAAAACCTGCCCCTTTGGCCTAGTGGTATTATCACTAAACAGTTAATTCAGAAACACAGGTAATGTCCTGGGAACCTGTGTTCAAATCCCGCTACAGCAGATGCTGGAATTTGAATTCAATAAATATCTTGAATTAAGAGTCTAATGATGACTGTAAATCCATTATTGATTGTCAGCAAAAATTCATCCAGTTTGGGGCAGCACCATGGCTCAGTGGTTAGCACTGCTGCCTCACAGTGCCAGAGACCTGGGTTCAATTCCACCGTTGAGTGACTGTCTGTGTGGGGTTTGCACATTCTCCCCATGTCTGTGTGGGTTTCCTCTGGGTGCTCCGGTTTCCTCCCACAGTTCAAAGATAAGCAGGCTACGTAGATTGGCCATGCTAAATTGCCCATAGTGTTCAGAGATGTGTAGATTAGGTAGGTTTTAGGGAGATGGGTCTGGGTGGGATGCTCTGAGGGTCAGTGTGGACTTGTTGGGCTGAAGGGCCTGTTTCCACACTGTAGGGATTCTATGATTCAGAACCATTTTGGCAAGGTATCCACAGTTGTGGAAGGTTAATGAGTTGAAGGGGGATAATGGTGTCAGTGGCAACTGTCTTCCTGGAACTTGCTTAATCTTGATCACATGAAGCGTAAACAAATGATGCTTGAATTTCCTGTTTCTGTGTTGTATAGAATTTTTTTACAACCTGTTCAGCGATTATATGACCCATCTCTAGAGCAGGTAGGACTTGAACCCAGGTCTTTTGGCTCAATGGTAGGGACACTACCACTGTGCCCTATACTACATACATTGCTGAAAAGAGGGACATTTCCAAAGCTCTTTGTCTTGCTTTCACTAGGAGAAATGCAAGAACGCCAAATTTCAATTGATCACAAGAAATTATACAACAGGATAAAAGGATGCTGATTGGTCACCAAATTAATTCTGATTGGCTGGGGTATTGCTTAGCATCTCCACAAATTCCCAGATAACCCAAAATGACATAATGCTCAAACATGTTCTTTTTGTTTAAAGTGAAACAAAAGTCACATCTAGCAAGTGTATATGAGTTACATTGATCTTGACCAATTATCCCAATTTGGTTGTTAGAGTTGACCACTTGAGGAATGACATTTAACAGTCAATGTTTGGTTTCTTGTTTTTTCATACATAAGTTTGTTGGTAGGATGGGTTTAAGGTTTTGAGTTGTTTGCAGAATGTTTGACTGCAGAACCGATGTCTTTTATCACAAAATGATATTCCTCAATGGCTGTGTAAACTCTGGATGCCATTATTTAGCATTGTGTCACTTTGACAGGGAAGGAGACCACTTGGCCTGTCAATTTTGTGTTAGCTCCGTTGGGACAGATGAGTTGATGGGCTGTAGGCTGACTGCAGATTTCTCAGTTTTCCTGGGTCATGAAGTGTGTAGGGTGGGGAGGAAATAAGTAATCAGAGTTCCCATTCTTTCTTACTGATGAGTGCATGGCCAGGTGAGGTAAGATTAGGCTCCAGCGTATAATGTGTGGCACCCATTGTCAAATACTTTGCTGGCAGAACATTCTAAGCAAGAGCCACTCAGCGTGACCCTTAGTTGGCCATTCTATGACTCATGCAAGGCTTTCTTAGAAAGGGCACAGCACAGATGGTGGCCCTTTTGACCTATTGTGGCCTCCTTGGGTCACAAGAAAACTAATATAACACAGTGTGGAGCTGGAGTAACACGGCAGGCCAGGCAACATCAGAGGAGCAGGAAAGCTGATGTTTCTTCAGAGTTTTGAAGAAGGGTCCCCACCCGAAACGTCAGAATCCCTGTTCCTTTGATGCTGCCTGGCCTGCAGTGTTCATCCAGCTCCACACCGTGATATCTCTGACTCCAGCATCGGCAGTTCTTACTATCTCTAAGAAAACTAATATATTTTGTTAAGAATCTCAGACATACTTAACATTGGGGTGCATGAAGATGCCAACTGCTGTGAGGTATTCTACCTTCTCTGGTACACGTAATTACAGTTTGTTAATGTTAATTGTATTTACTTGTGGTTCATTATACTGTTTAAAATGATTTGGGAATATCTGTACATTGCAGCTGCCGGTAAAATAGGAAGGTAGCAGTTCTGAGCACAGTGGAAACTTACATCAGCTGCAATATCTGATTTAAATTTGAGGAAATTAATACTCTATAATACAACAACAATAAAAACCTCAAGTCTGTCAAAAGCATTAAGTACGGCAATCATGCACTTCTTTATAATACAGACCGGTATCAAGGAAAAAAAGGTGTTAATTGCTGTGCTAATTACAACATGATTGCTTTGCACTTGTTTTTGCACTTGCAGGTGATTACATTTTTAACGAAGCATAATACTTGGCACCATTAGCACAGTTAACACATATCTTCATCTGCCTTGGGGAAAAAAAACACTCGCATACAGCCCTTTCCCTTGGCTGCGATGGTGATGGTGTGTTTTGGAACACGTTGCCCTCCTATTGCAGTCTGTCAGTGAAACACTGTCATCTCCGACTTGTGGAAACGTAGCAGCCCCTTATAATCACCAACTCCCTCCCCCACCACAGCCTGTAATAGCAATCAGATGCTGATGCTGAAGTCGCCGATGTATTAGCTAAAAATCAGACAATGCCGACTTATGCCAGTCTTGCAACCTTAAAAAGAAACGACAGCAGCTTCCAGTCTGCAAGGCTGGAGTGTCAGAGGATTTCACAGGGAGGCGGTGAATTTGACAGCAAGTTCCGTTTGATTTATTTTTTTGCATAGCTCTGTGTGTGTGTTGTGCGTGATCCCAGCTGAATCAAAGTATGGGAAATCTACATCTGTTCCATAGACAGACTTGTATCTTCTGTGTCCCCACTGTGAAGCAGACTACACACAGCTCCTGTGAAATCTGGGTTGACATCTCTCTCTCTCTCTCTCTCTGTCTCTCAAGAGTACCCTAGGAAAGGTTGGGTGGTAACATCTGAGGTAGGGCAGTCTGTCCTGAGGCTACATTATTTGCCCGAAAGAAACCTGGGCCTGGATCTGGCGTAGCTTTCCAGTGCCATTTTCCACACTCCATGCGCCACCAGACTCCAGACAGCACACTGTTATCAATAAACTAATGATCCTGTTATAATTGTATGTCATTTGTTTTCAGTATTTCAGGGAACTCTACTAGACATGTGTTAATTTGGCAGCCTTTTGATAACCAACATGCCATCCAATTGTCATAAGTACATAGTAGGAGCAGGAGCAGTCTATACAGACCAATATGATCAAAACTGAACTTTGGCTTCAAATTTTATTTTCCCAACTCCATGTAGAGTCATAGAGGTATACAGCATGGAAACAGACCCTTCAGTTCAACTCATCCATGCTGACCAGGTGTGTAGTTCCATTTGCCAGCATTTGGCCCATATCCCTCTAAACCCTTCCTATTCCTGTACCCATCCAGATAACTTTTAAATGTTGTAATTGTACCTGCCTCCGCCATTTCCTCTGGCAGCTCATTCTATACACGCACCACCCTCTACAGTGAAAATGTTGCCCCTTGGGTCCCTTTTAAATCTTTCCCTTCTTGCCTTAAAACTATGCCCACCAGTTTTGGATTTCCCCACCCTAAGCAAAAGACCTTGGCTATTCATCCTATTCATGCCCCTCATGATTTTATAAACCTCCATGAGGTCATACCTCAGCCTCTGACCCTCCAGGGAAAAAAAGTCCCAGCCTATTCAGCCTATCCCTATAGCTCAAACCCTCCAATCCCAGCAACATCCTAGTGAATCTTTTATGTGCCCTTTCCTACAGCAGGGAGACCAGAATTGAATGCAGTATTCTGAAGTGGCCTAGCAATGTCCTGTACAGCCGCAACATGACTTCCCAACTCATTTACTCAATGTACTGACCAATGAAAGCAGGCATGCCAAATGCCTTCTTCACTATTCTGTCTACCTGCAACTCCACTTTTAAGAAACTATGCATCTGCACCCCTAGGTTCTTCTGTTCGGTAACACACACCAGAGGTCTATCACTAACTGTAAAAGTCAAAATGCAACACCTCACATTCATCTAAATTAAACTCCATCTGCCACTCCTCAACTTGGCCTGTCTGAGCAAGGTTCCCAGTTGTACTCTGAGATAGCTTTCTTCACTGTCCGCTATACCATATCCCACACCATATACACTATATCCTTAATTCCAGGCGAGACTGAAAAGCTGAAAATATCAGCCTTGAATGCAATCGAGGTGGAACATCCACAATGTCTGGATTAGAGATTTCCAAAAATTCACAACCAGTCAAGTGAAAAAGTATTCCCTCTTCTCAGTCCTAATTGATTGGACCTTTATGCTGAGACCATGTCCCAGTGTTCTAGGATCACTAGCCAGGGGAACAACTTTTTTTTACCCATTGAGCCCCTTTACAATAAGTAATTGTCTCTACTGTTTAAATTATATTTGTTTCATCAAGGTTTTCTCATACAAGACTTTATCTGCTGCAGGTGAAATTCAAATAAAGGAACCATGCCTATCAATTGTAAATGTTAAATCTGAGATTGATAAGATTTTTCATACACGAAGGTATTAAGGCCAATACATAGAGTTAAGTTCCAGATCAGGCATGATTTCATTGGATAGTGAATAGGCTAAAGGACCTAAATGACCTCATGCTCTTTCTCTGTCTGTACTGACATTACTTGACTGGAGCTCCATATCAATTATGTGAAAGAAACACAAAGGAATGCTGGACATACAAAAATTAACTAAAAGTGCCAGGTCTGTGAAGCAAGTTGATTAGCTTATGAAAGAGGGAAGCATCCTTACATATGTCAGGTACAGTTTTGTAATGAAAGTTTCCAGCCAAATGATGTCTTTTCTTATTCTAAATTCCTTCCTGCTCTCTCACAAGTAATGACTTGCTGTATGGTATATCAGTAAAGCTATCATGATGCCCCAGTGAGAACTGTGAGAGTGAGACTGGGGACAGGGACAGTGAGAACCAAAGCGTGTTTGAGCAAAAGTACAGCAGTTATAACTTGGTCAAAGGTCCACAGCAATCATTTCTGCCTCAGAGCTCACAACCCCAAAGTTTCTGCTCATGTACCCAATTAGGATTTCAATCTCCACCTTGGGAAGCCGCGTGTCAGACAGTTCCATGGTGGTGATATGTTTATTGTTCATTCAGGGAGTCTGAGGTGATATGGCAATATTCACTTAAATATGCACATTGCAGTCAGGAGCAATGGATGAGGGTGGTACAGGCTACAGCATTCTGCCATTGCTGACTAGGAATCTTTCCTAATCTGACTGCCTGCCATTTGTGTTTGAAGTTTTTACATATTGATTCACGGTCTGTTTGGCCACTTTATGAGCTTCCTTGGCCTTCACGCCTTTTGGTGAGACTCACACATGGATCTTTTGGCTCAGACGCAGGTCTGCTATCCATTGGGCTACAAGACCCTTTGAAAGGATTAATATATTTTAATTTCATTAAGGTCACATGGCTTTAATACTACATTTTTGAACATTTGTTTGTGAGATGTGGGCTGCAATTACGTTTGTGAGGTATGGGTTGCATTTACATGCTTAATGACTGTTGGACAATCTCCAACAGTTTGCCCATTCGAACTCTGAAAGTGAGCGTCAATAACTGACTCCAGCATGAGCACCATCAAAACCTGTCATTTCCTTATAAAGTCCTGTCGGGTGGGAAACCTTGGATACAGGTGGAAATGCTGCCTCATTTCCATCCCTTCTAAAGGAATACTAAAAGAAAGAAAGATTCGCATTTTTGTAGTGATTTTTACAATTATCATAGAAGTCACTGAGTCACAGAACCGTACAGCACAGAAACAGACCCTTTGGTCCAACTTGTCTATGCCGACCAGCTATCCCAAACCAATCTGGCCCCATCTGTCAGTGTTTGGTTCATCTCCCTCGAAACCCTTTTTATTCATAAACCCATCCAGATGCCTTTTAGATGTTGTAATTGTACCAGCCTCCACCACTTCCTTTGGCAGTTTATTCCATACATGCGCCATCATCGGTGTGAAAAAGTTGCCCCTTCGGCCCTTTTAATTCTTTCTCCTCTCACCTTAAAACTATGCCCTCTAGTTTGGTATAACAAGGTATAGAGCTGGATGAACACAGCAGGCCAAGCA